>NW_027174572.1:0-300000 GCF_000390325.3 Nicotiana tomentosiformis
AACTTTCAAGGCAATATTATGTTGATGATGATGATTCATGCCACTTAGGTTTCAAGGATGAAAGGTTGGAACATGGGCAATCATTTCCTGGATATGGCAATGGTAATTCTTCATTTGGCATGCAGAATTGGAACATGAAATTTAAGGATGCTACCTCTGCTGCTCAAGCAGCGGCTGAGTTTGCAGAACATGCAAGCCTAGCCGCCAGAGCTTTTGTAGAACTTTCAAGGCAATATTGTGTTGATGATGGTGGTTCATGCCACTTAGGTTTCAAGGATGAAAGATTGGAACATGGGCAATCATTTGCTGGAGATGGTAATGGTAATTTTTCTGTTGGTAGGCATAATTGGAACATGAAATTTAAGGATGCTACCTCTGCTGCTCAATCAGCGACTGACTTTGCAGAGCATGCAAACCTAGGTGCCAGAGCTGGTGTAGAACTTTCAAGGCAATAATGTGTTGATGGTGGTGGTTCATGCCACTTAGGTTTCAAGGATGAAAGGTTGGAACATGGGCAATCATTTCCTAGAGATGGTAATGGTAATTCTTCATTTGGCATGCAGAATTGGAACATGAAATTTAAGGATGCTACCTCTACTCCTCAAGCAGCGGCTGAGTTGGCAGAACATTCAAGCCTAGCTGCCAGACCTATTGTAGAACTTTCAAGGCAATATTATGTTGATGATGGTGGTTCATGCCACTTAGGTTTCAAGGATGAAAGGTTGGAACATGGGCAATCATTTGCTGGAGATGGTAATGGTAATTTTTCTGTTGGCAGGCAGAATTGGAACATGAAATTTTAGGATGCTACCTCTACTGCTCAATCAGCGACTGACTTTGCAGAGCATGCAAACCTAGGTGCCAGAGCTGTTGTAGAACTTTCAAGGCAATATTATGTTGATGATGATGATTCATGCCACTTAGGTTTTAAGGATGAAAGGTTGGAACATGGGCAATCATTTCCTGGAGATGGCAATGGTAATTCTTCATTTGGCATGCAAAATTGGAACATGAAATTTAAGGATGCTACCTCTGCTGCTCAAGCAGCGGCTGAGTTGGCAGAACATGCAAGCCTAGCCGCCAGAGCTTTTGTAGAACTTTCTAGGCAATATTGTGTTGATGATGGTGGTTCATGCCACTTAGGTTTCAAGGATGAAAGATTGGAACATGGGCAATCATTTGCTGGAGCTGGTAATGGTAATTTTTCGGTTGGCATGCAGAATTGGAACATGAAATTTAAGGATGCTATCTCTGCTGCTCAAGCAGTGGCTGAGTTTGCAGAACATGCAAGCCTAGCCGCCAGAGCTTTTATAGAACTTTCAAGGCAATATTGTGTTGATGATGGTGGTTCATGCCACTTAGGTTTCAAGGATGAAAGATTGGAACATGGGCAATCATTTGCTGGAGATGGTAATTGTAATTTTTCTGTTGGCAGGCAGAATTGGAACATGAAATTTAAGGATGCTACCTCTGCTGCTCAAGCAGTTGCTGAGTTTGCAGAACATGCAAGCCTAGCCGCCAAAGCTTTTGTAGAACTTTCAAGGCAATATTGTGTTGATGGTGGTGGTTCATGCCACTTAGGTTTCAAGGATGAAAGGTTGGAACATGGGCAATCATTTCCTAGAGATGGCAATTGTAATTCTTCATTTGGCATGCAGAATTGGAACATGAAATTTAAGGATGCTACATCTACTACTCAAGCAGCAGCTGAGTTTGCAGAACATTCAAGCCTAGCTGCCAGACCTGTTGTTGAACTTTCAAGGCAATATTATGTTGATGATGGTGGTTCATGCCACTTAGGTTTCAAGGATGAAAGGTTGGAACATGGGCAATCATTTGCTGGAGATGGTAATGGTAATTTTTCTGTTGGCAGGCAGAATTGGAACATGAAATTTTAGGATGCTACCTCTACTGCTCAAGCAGCGGCTGAGTTGGCAGAACATGCAAGCCTAGCCGCCAGAGCTTTTGTTGAACTTTCAAGGCAATATTGTGTTGATGATGGTGGTTCATGCCACTTAGGTTTCAAGGATGAAAGATTGGAACATGGGCAATCATTTGCTGGAGATGGTAATGGTAATTTTTCGGTTGGCAGGCAGAATTGAAACATGAAATTTAAGGATGCTATCTCTGCTGCTCAAGCAGCGGCTGAGTTTGCAGAACATGCAAGCCCAGCCGCCAGAGCTTTGTAGAACTTTCAAGGCAATATTGTGTTGATGATGGTGGTTCATGCCACTTAGGTTTCAAGGATGAAATATTGGAACATGGGCAATCATTTGCTGGAGATGGTAATGGTAATTTTTCTGTTGGCAGGCATAATTGGAACATGAAATTTAAGGATGCTACCTCTGCTGCTTAAGCAGCGACTGACTTTGCAGAGCATGCAAACCTAGGTGCCAGAGTTGTTGTAGAACTTTCAAGGCAATATTATGTTGATGATAATGATTCATGCCACTTAGGTTTCAAGGATGAAAGGTTGGAACATGGGCAATCATTTCCTGGAGATGGCAATGGTAATTCTTCATTTGGCATGCAGAATTGGAACATGAAATTTAAGGATGCTACCTCTGCTGCTCAAGCAGCGGCTGAGTTGGCAGAACATGCAAGCCTAGCTGCCAGAGCTTTTGTAGAACTTTCTAGGCAATATTGTGTTGATGATGGTGGTTCATGCCACTTAGGTTTCAAGGATGAAAGATTGGAACATGGGCAATCATTTGCTGGAGATGGTAATGGTAATTTTTCGGTTGGCATGCAGAATTGGAACATGAAATTTAAGGATGCTATCTCTGCTGCTCAAGCAGTGGCTGAGTTTGCAGAACATGCAAGCCTAGCCGCCAGAGCTTTTGTAGAACTTTCAAGGCAATATTGTGTTGATGATGGTGGTTCATGCCACATAGGTTTCAAGGATGAAAGATTGGAACATGGGCAATCATTTACTGGAGATGGTAATGGTAATTTTTCTGTTGGCAGGCAGAATTGAAACATGAAATTTAAGGATGCAACCTCTGCTGCTCAAGCAGCGGCTGAGTTTGCTGAACATGCAAGCCTAGCCGCCAGAGATGTTGTAGAACTTTAAAGGCAATATTGTGTCGATGATGGTGGTTCATGTCACTTAGGTTTCAAGGATGAAATGTTGGAACATGGGCAATCATTTCTTGGAGATGGTAACGGTAATTTTTCTGTTGGCAGGAAGAATTGGAACATGAAATTTAAGGACGCTACCTCTGCTGCTCAAGCAGCGACTGACTTTGTAGAGCATACAAACCTAGGTGCCAGAGCTGTTGTAGAACTTTCAAGGCAATGTTATGTTGATGATGATGATTCATGCCACTTAGGTTTCAAGGATGAAAGGTTGGAACAAGGGCAATCATTTCCTGGAGATGGTAATGGTAATTCCTCATTTGGCATGCAGAATTGGAACATGAAATTTAAGGATGCTACCTCTGCTGCTCAAGCAGCGGCTGAGTTGGCAGAACATGCAAGCCTAGCCGCCAGAGCTTTTGTAGAACTTTCAAGGCAATATTGTGTTGATGATGGTGGTTCATGCCACTTAGGTTTCAAGGATGAAAGATTGGAACATGGGCAATCATTTGCTGGAGATGGTAATGGTAATTTTTCGGTTGGCATGCAGAATTGGAACAGGAAATTTAAGGATGCTACCTCTACTGCTCAAGCAGCGGCTGAGTTGGCAGAACATGCAAGCCTAGCCGCCAGAGCTTTTGTAGAACTTTCAAGGCAATATTGTGTTGATGATGGTGGTTCATGCCACTTAGGTTTCAAGGATGAAAGATTGGAACATGGGCAATCATTTGCTGGAGATGGTAATGGTAATTTTTCGGTTGGCAGGCAGAATTGAAACATGAAATTTAAGGATGCTATCTCTGCTGCTCAAGCAGCGGCTGAGTTTGCAGAACATGCAAGCCGAGCCGCCAGAGCTGTTGTAGAACTTTCAAGGCAATATTGTGTTGATGATGGTGGTTCATGCCACTTAGGTTTCAAGGATGAAATATTGGAACATGGGCAATCATTTGCTGGAGATGGTAATGGTAATTTTTCTGTTGGCAGGCATAATTGGAACGCGACATTTAAGGATGCTACCTCTGCTGCTCAAGCAGCGACTGACTTTGCAGAGCATGCAAACCTAGGTGCCAGAGCTGTTGTAGAAATTTCAAGGCAATTTTATGTTGATGATGATGATTCATGCCACTTAGGTTTCAAGGATGAAAGGTTGGAACATGGGCAATCATTTCCTGGAGATGGTAATGGTAATTCTTCATTTGGCATGCAGAATTGGAACATGAAATTTAAGGATGCTACCTCTGCTGCTCAAGCAGCGGATGAGTTGGCAGAATATGCAAGCCTAGCCGCCAGAGCTTTTGTAGAACTTTCTAGGCAATATTGTGTTGTTGATGGTGGTTCATGCCACTTAGGTTTCAAGGATGAAAGATTGGAACATGGGCAATCATTTGTTGGAGATGGTAATGGTAATTTTTCGGTTGGCATGCAGAATTGGAACATGAAATTTAAGGATGCTATCTCTGCTGCTCAAGCAGTGGCTGAGTTTGCAGAACATGCAAGCCTAGCCGCCAGAGCTTTTGTAGAACTTTCAAGGCAATATTGTGTTGATGATGGTGGTTCATGCCACTTAGGTTTCAAGGATGAAAGATTGGAACATGGGCAATCATTTACTGGAGATGGTAATGGTAATTTTTCTGTTGGCAGGCAGAATTGAAACATGAAATTTAAGGATGCTACCTCTGCTGCTCAAGCAGCGGCTGAGTTTGCTGAACATGCAAGCCTAGCCGCCAGAGATGCTGTAGAACTTTAAAGGCAATATTGTGTCGATGATGGTGGTTCATGTCACTTAGGTTTCAAGGATGAAATCTTGGAACATGGGCAATCATTTCCTGGAGATGGTAATGGTAATTTTTCTGTTGGCAGGCATAATTGGAACATGAAATTTAAGGATGCTACCTCTGCTGCTCAAGCAGCGACTGACTTTGTAGAGCATACAAACCTAGGTGCCAGAGCTGTTGTAGAACTTTCAAGGCAATGTTATGTTGATGATGATGATTCATGCCACTTAGGTTTCAAGGATGAAAGGTTGGAACAAGGGCAATCATTTCCTGGAGATGGTAATGGTAATTCTTCAATTGGCATGCAGAATTGGAACATGAAATTTAAAGATGCTACCTCTGCTGCTCAAGCAGCGACTGAGTTGGCAGAACATGCAAGCCTAGCCGCCAGAGCTTTTGTAGAACTTTCAAGGCAATATTGTGTTGATGATGGTGGTTCATGCCACTTAGGTTTCAAGGATGAAAGATTGGAACATGGGCAATCATTTGCTGGATATGGTAATGGTAATTTTTTCGGTTGGCATGCAGAATTGGAACATGAAATTTAAGGATGCTATCTCTGCTGCTCAAGCAGCGGCTGAGTTTGCAGAACATGCAAGCCCTAGCCGCCAGAGCTTTTGTAGAACTTTCAAGGCAATATTGTGTTGATGATGGTGGTTCATGCCACTTAGGTTTCAAGGATGAAAGATTGGAACATGGGCAATCATTTGCTGGAGATGGTAATGGTAATTTTTTGGTTGGCAGGCAGAATTGGAACATGAAATTTAAGGATGCTATCTCTTCTACTCAAGCAGCGGCTGAGTTTGCAGAACATGCAAGCCCAGCCACCAGAGCTTTTGTAGAACTTTCAAGGCAATATTGTGTTGATGATCGTAGTTCATGCCACTTAGGTTTCAAGGATGAAAGATTGGAACATGGGCAATCATTTGCTGGAGATGGTAATGGTAATTTTTCTGTTGGCAGGCATAATTGGAACATGAAATTTAAGGATGCTACCTCTGCTGCTCAAGCAGCGACTGACTTTGGAGAGCATGAAAACCTAGGTGCCAGAGCTGTTGTAGAACTTTCAAGGCAATATTATGTTGATGATGATGATTCATGCCACTTAGGTTTCAAGGATGAAAGGTTGGAACATGGGCAATCATTTCCTGGAGATGGCAATGGTAATTCTACATTTGGCATGCAGAATTGGAACATGAAATTTAAGGATGCTACCTCTGCTGCTCAAGCAGCGGCTGAGTTGGCAGTACATGCAAACCTAACCGCCAGAGCTTTTGTAGAACTTTCTAGGCAATATTGTGTTGATGATGGTGGTTCATGCCACTTAGGTTTCAAGGATGAAAGATTGGAACATGGGCAATCATTTGCTGGAGATGGTAATGGTAATTTTTCGGTTGGCATGCAGAATTGGAACATGAAATTTAAGGATGCTATCTCTGCTGCTCAAGCAGTGGCTGAGTTTGCAGAACATGCAAGCCTAGCCGCCAGAGCTTTTGTAGAACTTTCAAGGCAATATTGTGTTGATGATGGTGGTTCATGCCACTTAGGTTTCAAGGATGAAAGATTGGAACATGGGCAATCATTTACTGGAGATGGTAATGGTAATTGTTCTGTTGGCAGGCAGAATTGGAACATGAAATTTAAGGATGCTACCTCTGCTGCTCAAGCAGTGGCTGAGTTTGCAGAACATGCAAGCCTAGCCGCCAGAGCTTTTGTAGAACTTTCAAGGCAATATTGTGTTGATGGTGGTGGTTCATGCCACTTAGGTTTCAAGGATGAAAGGTTGGAACATGGGCAATCATTTCCTGGAGATGGTAATGGTAATTTTTCTGTTGGTAGGCAGAATTGGAACATGAAATTTAAGGATGCTACCTCTGCTGCTCAAGCAGTGGCTGAGTTTGCAGAACATGCAAGCCTAGCCGCCAGAGCTTTTGTAGAACTTTCAAGGAAATATTGTGATGATGGTGGTGATTCATGCCACTTAGGTTTCAAGGAAGAAAGGTTGGAACATGGGCAATCATTTTCTAGAGATGGTAATGGTAATTCTTCATTTGGCATGCAGAATTGGAACATGAAATTTAAGGATGCTACCTCTGCTGCTCAAGCAGCGGCTGAGTTTGTAGAACATTCAAGCATAGCTGCCAGACCTATTGCAGAACTTTCAAGGCAATATTATGTTGATGTTGGTGGTTCATGCCACTTAGGTTTCAAGGATGAAAGGTTGGAACATGGGCAATCATTTGCTGGAGATGGTAATGGTAATTTTTCTGTTGGCAGGCACAATTGGAACATGAAGTTTAAGGATGCTATCTCTACTGCTCAAGCAGCGGCTGAGTTGGCAGAACATGCAAGCCTAGCCGCCAGAGCTTTTGTAGAACTTTCTAGGCAATATTGTGTTGATGATGGTGGTTCATGCCACTTAGGTTTCAAGGATGAAAGATTGGAACATGGGCAATCATTTGCTGGAGATGGTAATGGTAATTTTTCTGTTGGCAGGCAGAATTGGAAGATGAAATTTAAGGATGCTACCTCTGCTGCTCAAGCAGTGGCTGAGTTTGCAGAACATGCAAGCCTAGTCGCCAGATCTTTTGTAGAACTTTCAAGGCAATATTGTGTTGATGGTGGTGGTTCATGCTACTTAGGTTTCAAGGATAAAAGGTTGGAACATGGGCAATCATTTCCTGGAGATGGCAATGGTAATTCTTCATTTGGAATGCAGAATTGGAACATGAAATTTAAGGATGCTACCTCTGCTGCTCAAGCAGCGGCTGAGTTGGCAGAACATGCAAGCCTAGCCGCCAGAGCTTTTGTAGAACTTTTTAGGAAATATTGTGTTGATGATGGTGGTTCATGCCACTTAGGTTTCAAGGATGAAAGATTGGAACATGGGCAATCATTTGCTGGAGATGGTAATGGTAATTTTTCGGTTGTCATGCAGAATCGGAACATGAAATTTAAGGATGCTATCTCTGTGCTGCTCAAGCAGCGGCTGAGTTTGCAGAACATGCAAGCCTAGCCGCCAGAGCTTTTGTAGAACTTTCAAGGCAATATTGTGTTGATGATGGTGGTTCATGCCACTTAGGTTTCAAGGATGAAAGATTGGAACATGGGCAATCATTTGCTGGAGATGGTAATGGTAATTTTTCGGTTGGCATGCAGAATCGGAACATGAAATTTAAGGATGCTATCTCTGCTGCTCAAGCAGCGACTGAGTTTGCAGAACATGCAAGCCTAGCCGCCAGAGCTTTTGTAGAACTTTCAAGGCAATATTGTGTTGATGATGGTGGTTCATGCCACTTAGGTTTCAAGGATGAAAGATTGGAACATGGGCAATCATTTCCTGGAGATGGCAATGGTAATTTTTCATTTGGCATGCAGAATTGGAACATGAAATTTAAGGATGCTACCTTTGCTGCTCAAGCAGCGGCTGAGTTGGCAGAACATGCAAGCCTAGCCGCCAGAGCTTTTGCAGAACTTTCTAGGCAATATTGTGTTAATAATGGTGGTTCATGCCACTTAGGTTTCAAGGATGAAAGATTGGAACATTGGCAATCATTTGCTGGAGATGGTAATGGTAATTTTTCGGTTGGCATGCAGAATTGGAACACGAAATTTAAGGATGCTACCTCTGCTGCTCAAGCAGCGGCTGAGTTTTCAGAACATTCAAGCATAGCTGCCAGACCTGTTGTAGAACTTTCCAGGCAATATTATGTTGATGTTGGTGGTTCATGCCACTTAGGTTTCAAGGATGAAAGGTTGGAACATGGGCAATCATTTGCTGGAGATGGTAATGGTAATTTATCTGTTGGCAGGCAGAATTGGAACATGAAATTTAACGATGCTACCTCTGCTGCTCAAGCAGCGGCTGAGTTGGCAGAACATGCAAGCCTAGCCGCCAGAGCTTTTGTAGAACTTTCTAGGCAATATTGTGTTGATGATGGTGGTTCATGCCACTTAGGTTTCAAGGATGAAAGATTGGAACATGGGCAATCATTTACTGGAGATGGTAATGGTAATTTTTCTATTGGCAGGCAGAATTGGAACATGAAATTTAAGGATGCTACCTCTGCTGCTCAAGCAGTGGCTGAGTTTGCAGAACATGCAAGCCTAGACGCCAGAGCTTTTGTAGAACTTTAAAGGAAATATTGTGTTGATGGTGGTGGTTCATGCCACTTAGGTTTCAAGGATGAAAGGATGGAACATGGGCAATCATTTGCTGGAGATGGTAATGGTAATTTTTCTGTTGGCAGGCAGAAGTGGAACATGAAGTTTAGCGGCTGAGTTTGAAGAACATGCAAGCCTAGCCGCCAGAGCTTTTGTAGAACTTTCAAGGCAATATTGTGTTGATGGTGGTGGTTCATGCCACTTAGGTTTCAAGGATGAAAGGTTGGAACATGGGCAATCATTTGCTGGAGATGGTAATGGTAATTTTTCTGTTGGCAGGCAGAATTGGAACATGAAGTTTAAGGATGCTACCTCTACTGCTCAAGCAGCGGCTGAGTTGGCAGAACATGCAAGCCTAGCCGCCAGAGCTTTTGTAGAACTTTTAAGGCAATATTGTGTTGATGATGGTGGTTCATGCCACTTAGGTTTCAAGGATGAAAGATTGGAACATGGGCAATCATTTGCTGGAGATGGTAATGGTAATTTTTCTGTTGGCAGGCATAATTGGAACATGAAATTTAAGGATGCTACCTCTGCTGCTCAAGCAGCGACTGACTTTGCAGAGCATGCAAACCTAGGTGCCAGAGCTGTTGTAGAACTTTCAAGGCAATATTATGTTGATGATGATGATTCATGCCACTTAGGTTTCAAGGATGAAAGGTTGGAACATGGGAAATCATTTCCTGGAGATGGCAATGGTAATTCTTCATTTGGCATGCAGAATTGGAACATGAAATTTAAGGATGCTACCTCTGCTGCTCAAGCAACGGCTGAGTTGGCAGAACATGCAAGCCTAGCCGCCAGAGCTTTTGTAGAACTTTCTAGGAAATATTGTGTTGATGATGGTGGTTCATGCCACTTAGGTTTCAAGGATAAAAGATTGGAACATGGGCAATCATTTGCTGGAGATGGTAATGGTAATTTTTCGGTTGGCATGCAGAATTGGAACATGAAATATAAGGATGCTATCTCTGCTGCTCAAGCAGCGGCTGAGTTTGCAGAACATGCAAGCCTAGCCGCCAGAGCTTTTGTAGAACTTTCAAGGCAATATTGTGTTGATGATGGTGGTTCATGCCACTTAGGTTTCAAGGATGAAAGATTGGAACATGGGCAATCATTTCCTGGAGATGGCAATGGTAATTCTTCATTTGGCATGCAGAATTGGAACATGAAATTTAAGGATGCTACCTCTGCTGCTCAAGCAGTGGCTGAGTTTGCAGAACATGCAAGCCTAGACGCCAGAGCTTTTGTAGAACTTTAAAGGAAATATTGTGTTGATGGTGGTGGTTCATGCCACTTAGGTTTCAAGGATGAAAGGATGGAACATGGGCAATCATTTGCTGGAGATGGTAATGGTAATTTTTCTGTTGGCAGGCAGAATTGGAACACGAAGTTTAAGGATGCTACCTCTACTGCTCAAGCAGCGGCTGAGTTGGCAGAACATGCAAGCCTAGCCGCCAGAGCTTTTGTAGAACTTTTAAGGCAATATTGTGTTGATGATGGTGGTTCATGCCACTTAGGTTTCAAGGATGAAAGATTGGAACATGGGCAATCATTTGCTGGAGATGGTAATGGTAATTTTTCTGTTGGCAGGCATAATTGGAACATGAAATTTAAGGATGCTACCTCTGCTGCTCAAGCAGCGACTGACTTTGCAGAGCATGCAAACCTAGGTGCCAGAGCTGTTGTAGAACTTTCAAGGCAATATTATGTCGATGATGATGATTCATGCCACTTAGGTTTCAAGGATGAAAGGTTGGAACATGGGCAATCATTTCCTGGAGATGGCAATGGTAATTCTTCATTTGGCATGCAGAATTGGAACATGAAATTTAAGGATGCTACCTCTGCTGCTCAAGCAGCGGCTGAGTTGGCAGAACATGCAAGCCTAGCCGCCAGAGCTTTTGTAGAACTTTCTAGGCAATATTGTGTTGATGATGGTGGTTCATGCCACTTAGGTTTCAAGGATAAAAGATTGGAACATGGGCAATCATTTGCTGGAGATGGTAATGGTAATTTTTCGGTTGGCATGCAGAATTGGAACATGAAATATAAGGATGCTATCTGCTGCTCAAGCAGCAGCTGAGTTTGCAGAACATGCAAGCCTAGCCGCCAGAGCTTTTGTAGAACTTTCAAGGCAATATTGTGTTGATGATGGTGGTTCATGCCACTTAGGTTTCAAGGATGAAAGATTGGAACATGGGCAATCATTTCCTGGAGATGGCAATGGTAATTCTTCATTTGGCATGCAGAATTGGAACATGAAATTTAAGGATGCTACCTCTGCTGCTCAAGCAGTGGCTGAGTTGGCAGAACATGCAAGCCTAGCCGCCAGAGCTTTTGTAGAACTTTCTAGGCAATATTGTGTTGATGATGGTGGTTCATGCCACTTAGGTTTCAAGGATAAAAGATTGGAACATGGGCAATCATTTGCTGGAGATGGTAATGGTAATTTTTCGGTTGGCATGCAGAATTGGAACATGAAATTTAAGGATGCTACCACTGCTGCTCAAGCAGCGGCTGAGTTGGCAGAACATGCAAGCCTAGCCGCCAGAGCTTTTGTAGAACTTTCTAGGCAATATTATGTTGATGTTGGTGGTTCATGCCACTTAGGTTTCAAGGTTGAAAGGTTGGAACATGGGCAATCATTTGCTGGAGATGGTAATGGTAATTTTTAAGTTGGCATGCAGAATTGGAACATGAAATTTAAGATTGCTACCTCTGCTGCTCAAGCAGCGGCTGAGTTTGCAGAACATTCAAGCATAGCTGCCAGACCTGTTGTAGAACTTTCAAGGCAATATTATGTTGATGTTGGTGGTTCATGCCACTTAGGTTTCAAGGTTGAAAGGTTGGAACATGGGCAATCATTTGCTGGAAATGGTAATGGTAATTTTTCTGTTGGCAGGCAGAATTGGAACATGAAGTTTAAGGATGCTACCTCTACTGCTCAAGCAGCGGCTGAGTTGGCAGAACATGCAAGCCTAGCTACCAGAGCTTTTGTAGAACTTTTAAGGCAATATTGTGTTGATGATGGTGGTTCATGCCACTTAGGTTTCAAGGATGAAAGATTGGAACATGGGCAATCATTTGCTAGAGATGGTAATGGTAATTTTTCTGTTGGCAGGCATAATTGGAACATGAAATTTAAGGATGCTACCTCTGCTGCTCAAGCAGCGACTGACTTTGCAGAGCATGCAAACCTAGGTGCCAGAGCTGTTGTAGAAGTTTCAAGGCAATATTATGTTGATGATGATGATTCATGCCACTTAGGTTTCAAGGATGAAAGGTTGGAACATGGGCAATCATTTCCTGGAGATGGCAATGGTAATTCTTCATTTGGCATGCAGAATTGGAACATGAAATTTAAGGATGCTACCTCTGCTGCTCAAGCAGCGGCTGAGTTGGCAGAACATGCAAGCCTAGCCGCCAGAGCTTTTGTAGAACTTTCTAGGCAATATTGTGTTGATGATGGTGGTTCAGGCCACTTAGGTTTCAAGGATGAATGATTGGAACATGGGCAATCATTTGCTGGAGATGGTAATGGTAATTTTTCGGTTGGCATGCAGAGTTGGAACATGAAATTTAAGGATGCTATCTCTGCTGCTCAAGCAGCGGCTGAGTTTGCAGAACATGCAAGCCTAGCCGCCAGAGCTTTTGTAGAACTTTCCAGGCAATATTATGTTGATGTTGGTGGTCCATGCCACTTAGGTTTCAAGGATGAAAGGTTGGAACATGGGCAATCATTTGCTGGAGATGGTAATGGTAATTTTTCTGTTGGCAGGCAGAATTGGAACATGAAATTTAACGATGCTACCTCTGCTGCTCAAGTAGCGGCTGAGTTGGCAGAACATGCAAGCCTAGCCGCCAGAGCTTTTGTAGAACTTTCTAGGCAATATTGTGTTGATGATGGTGGTTCATGCCACTTAGGTTTCAAGGATGAAAGATTGGAACATGGGCAATCATTTACTGGAGATGGTAATGGTAATTTTTCTGTTGGCAGGCAGAATTGGAACATGAAATTTAAGGATGCTACCTCTGCTGCTCAAGCAGTGGCTGAGTTTGCAGAACATGCAAGCCTAGACGCCAGAGCTTTTGTAGAACTTTAAAGGCAATATTGTGTTGATGGTGGTGGTTCATGCCACTTAGGTTTCAAGGATGAAAGGTTGGAACATGGGCAATCATTTGCTGGAGATGGTAATGGTAATTTTTCTGTTGGCAGGCAGAATTGGAACATGAAGTTTAGCGGCTGAGTTTGCAGAACATGCAAGCCTAGCCGCCAGAGCTTTTGTAGAACTTTCAAGGCAATATTGTGTTGATGGTGGTGGTTCATGCCACTTAGGTTTCAAGGATGAAAGGTTGGAACATGGGCAATCATTTTCTAGAGATGGTAATGGTAATTCTTCATTTGGCATGCAGAATTGGAACATGAAATTTAAGGATGCTACCTCTGCTGCTCAAGCAGCGGCTGAGTTTGCAGAACATTCAAGCATAGCTGCCAGACCTGTTGTAGAACTTTCAAGGCAATATTATGTTGATGTTGGTGGTTCATGCCACTTAGGTTTCAAGGATGAAAGGTTGGAACATGGGCAATCATTTGCTGGAGATGGTAATGGTAATTTTTCTGTTGGCAGGCAGAATTGGAACATGAAATTTAAGGATGCTACCTCTGCTGCTCAAGCAGCGGCTGAGTTGGCAGAACATGCTAGCCTAGCCGCTAGAGCTTTTGTAGAACTTTCTAGGCAATATTGTGTTGATGATGGTGGTTCATGCCACTTAGATTTCAAGGATGAAAGATTGGAACATGGGCAATCATTTACTGGAGATGGTAATGGTAATTTTTCTGTTGGCAGGCAGAATTAGAACATGAAATTTAAGGATGCTACCTCTACTGCTCAAGCAGTGGCTGAGTTTGCAGAACATGCAAGCCTAGCCGCCAGAGCTTTTGTAGAACTTTGAAGGCAATATTGTGTTGATGGTGGTGGTTCATGCCACTTAGGTTTCAAGGATGAAAGGTTGGAACATGGGCAATCATTTGCTGGAGATGGTAATGCTAATTTTTCTGTTGGCAGGCAGAATTGGAACATGAAATTTAAGGATGCTACCTCTGCTGCTCAAGCAGTGGCTGAGTTTGCAGAACATGCAAGCCTAGCCGCCAGAGCTTTTGTAGAACTTTCAAGGCAATATTGTGTTGATGGTGGTGGTTCATGCCACTTAGGTTTCAAGGATGAAAGGTTGGAACATGGGCAATCATTTTCTAGAGATGGTAATGGTAATTCTTCATTTGGCATGCAGAATTGGAACATGAAATTTAAGGATGCTACCTCTACTGCTCAAGCAGCGGCTGAGTTTGCAGAACATTCAAGCATAGCTGCCAGACCTGTTGTAGAACTTTCAAGGCAATATTATGTTGATGTTGGTGGTTCATGCCACTTAGGTTTCAAGGATGAAAGGTTGGAACATGGGCAATCATTTGCTGGAGATGGTAATGGTAATTTTTCTGTTGGCAGGCAGAATTGGAACATGAAGTTTAAGGATGCTACCTCTACTGCTCAAGCAGCGGCTGAGTTGGCAGAACATGCAAGCCTAGCCGCCAGAGCTTTTGTAGAACTTTTAAGGCAATATTGTGTTGATGATGGTGGTTCATGCCACTTAGGTTTCAAGGATGAAAGATTGGAACATGGGCAATCATTTGCTGGAGATGGTAATGGTAATTTTTCTGTTGGCAGGCATAATTGGAACATGAAATTTAAGGATGCTACCTCTGCTGCTCAAGCAGTGACTGACTTTGCAGAGCATGCAAACCTAGGTGCCAGAGCTGTTGTAGAACTTTCAAGGCAATATTATGTTGATGATGATGATTCATGCCACTTAGGTTTCAAGGATGAAAGGTTGGAACATGGGCAATCATTTCCTGGAGATGGCAATGGTAATTCTTCATTTGGCATGCAGAATTGGAACATGAAATTTAAGGATGCTACCTCTCCGGCTCAAGCAGCGGCTGAGTTGGCAGAACATGCAAGCCTAGCCGCCAGAGCTTTTGTAGAACTTTCTAGGCAATATTGTGTTGATGATGGTGGTTCATGCCACTTAGGTTTCAAGGATAAAAGATTGGAACATGGGCAATCATTTGCTGGAGATGGTAATGGTAATTTTTCGGTTGGCATGTAGAATTGGAACATGAAATATAAGGATGCTATCTCTGCTGCTCAAGCAGCGGCTGAGTTTGCAGAACATGCAAGCCTAGCCGCCAGAGCTTTTGTAGAACTTTCAAGGCAATATTGTGTTGATGATGGTGGTTCATGCCACTTAGGTTTCAAGGATGAAAGATTGGAACATGGGCAATCATTTCCTGGAGATGGCAATGGTAATTCTTCATTTGGCATGCAGAATTGGAACATGAAATTTAAGGATGCTACCTCTGCTGCTCAAGCAGCGGCTGAGTTGGCAGAACATGCAAGCCTAGCCGCCAGAGCTTTTGTAGAACTTTCTAGGCAATATTGTGTTGATGATGGTGGTTCATGCCACTTAGGTTTCAAGGATAAAAGATTGGAACATGGGCAATCATTTGCTGGAGATGGTAATGGTAATTTTTCGGTTGGCATGCAGAATTGGAACATGAAATTTAAGGATGCTACCACTGCTGCTCAAGCAGCGGCTGAGTTGGCAGAACATGCAAGCCTAGCCGACAGAGCTTTTGTAGAACTTTCTAGGCAATATTATGTTAATGTTGGTGGTTCATGCCACTTAGGTTTCAAGGATGAAAGGTTGGAACATGGGCAATCATTTGCTGGAGATGGTAATGGTAACTTTTCTGTTGGCAGGCAGAATTGGAACATGAAATTTAAGGATGCTACCTCTGCTGCTCAAGCAGCGGCTGAGTTGGCAGAACATGCTAGCCTAGCCGCTAGAGCTTTTGTAGAACTTTCAAGGCAATATTGTGTTGATGATGGTGGTTCATGCCACTTAGGTTTCAAGGATGAAAGATTGGAACGTGGGCAATCATTTGCTGGAGATGGTAATGGTAATTTTTCGGTTGGCATGCAGAATTGGAAAATGAAATTTAAGGATGCTATCTCTGCTGCTCAAGCAGTGGCTGAGTTTGCAGAACATGCAAGCCTAGCCGCCAGAGCTTTTGTAGAACTTTCTAGGCAATATTTTGTTGATGATGGTGGTTCATGCCACTTAGGTTTCAAGGATGAAAGATTGGAACATGGGCAATCATTTACTGGAGATGGTAATGGTAATTTTTCTGTTGGCAGGCAGAATTGGAACATGAAATTTAAGGATGCTACCTCTGCTGCTCAAGCAGTGGCTGAGTTTGCAGAACATGCAAGCCTAGCCGCCAGAGCTTTTGTAGAACTTTAAAGGCAATATTGTGTTGATGGTGGTGGTTCATCCCACTTAGGTTTCAAGGATGAAAGGTTGGAACATGGGCAATCATTTGCTGGAGATGGTAATGGTAATTTTTCTGTTGGTAGGCAGAATTGGAACATGAAGTTTAGCGGCTGAGTTTGCAGAACATGCAAGCCTAGCCGCCATAGCTGTTGTAGAACTTTCAAGGAAATATTATGTTAATGATGGTGGTTCAAGCCACTTAGGTTTTATGTATGAAAGGTTGGAACATGGGCAATCATTTCCTAGAGATGGTAATGGTAATTTTTTGGTAGGCATGCAGAATTGGAACATGAAAATTAAGGATGCTACCTCTGCTACTCAAGCAGCGGCTGAGTTTGCAGAATATTCAAGCGCAATATTTTGTAGATGATGGTGGTTCATGCCACTTAGGTTTCAAGTATGAAAGGTTGGAACATGGGCAATCATTTCCTGGAGATGGTAATAGTAATTTTTCTGTTGGAAGGCAGAATTGGAACATGAAATTTAAGGATGCTTCCTCTACTGCTCAAGCAGTGGCTGAGTTTGCAGAACATGCAAGCCTAGCTGCCATAGCTATTGTAGAACTTTAAAGGCAATATTGTGTTGATGATGGTGGTTCATGCCACTTAGATTTCAAGGATGAAAGGTTGGAACATGGGCAATCATTTCCTAGAGATGGTAATGGTAATTTTTTGGTTGGCATGCAGAATTGGAACATGAAAATTAAGGATGCTACCTCTGCTGCTCAAGCAGCGGCTGAGTTTGTAGAACATTCAAGCGCAATATTGTGTAGATGATGGTAGTTCATGCCACTTAGGTTTCAAGCACGAAAAGTTGGAACATGAGCAATCATTTCCTGGAGATGGTAATGGTAATTTTTCTGTTGGCAGGCAGAATTGGAACATGAAATTTAAGGATGCTTTCTCTGCTGCTCAAGCAGCGGCTGAGTTTGCAGAACATGCAAGCCTAGCTGCCATAGCTATTGTAGAACTTTAAAGGCAATATTGTGTTGATGATGGTGGTTCATGCCACTTAGATTTCAAGGATGAAAGGTTGGAACATGGGCAATCATTTCCTGGAGATGGTAATGGTAATTTTGCCGTTGGCAGGAAGAATTGGAACATGAAATTTAAGGATGCTACCTCTGCTGCTCAAGCAGCGACTGAGTTTGCAAAACATTCAACCTAGCTGCCGGAGCTGTTGTAGAACTTTAAAGGCAATATTGTTTTGATGATGGTGGTTCATACCACTTAGGTTTCAAGGATGAAAGGTTGGAACATGGGCAATCATTTCCTAGAGATGGTAATGGTAATTTTTCTATTTGCAGGTAGAACTGGAACATGAAATTTAATGATGCTACCTGTGCTGCTCAAGCAGCGGCTGAATTTGCAGAAAATTCAAGTCTAGATGCCAAAGTTGTTGTATAACTTTCAAGGCAATATTGTGTTGATGATGGTGGTTCATGCCACTTAGGTTTCAAGGATGAAAGGTTGATACATTGTCAATCATTTCCTTGAGATGGTTATGGTAATTTTTATGTTGGCAGGCAAAATTGGAACATGAAATTTAAGGATGCTACTTCTGCTGCTCAAGCAGCGACTGACTTTGCAGAGCATGCAAGCCTAGTTGCCAGAGCTGTTTTTGAACTTTTAATGCAATATTGTGTTGATGATGGTGGTTCATGCCACTTAGGGTTCAAGAATGAAAAGTTTGAACATGGGCAATCATTTCCTGAATATGGTAATGGTAATTATTTTGTTGGCATGCAGAATTGGAACATGAAATTTAAGGATGCTACCTCTGCTACTCAAGCAGCGGCTGAGTTTGCAGAACATTCAAGCGCAATATTGTGTGGATGGTGGTTGTTCATGACACTTAGGTTTCAAGTATGAAAGGTTGGAACATAGGCAATTATTTCCTGGAGATGGTAATGGTAATTTTTCTGTTGTCAAGCAGAATTGGAACATGAAATTTAAGGATGCTTCCTCTGCTGCTCAAGCAACGACTGAGTTTGCAGAACATGCAAGCCTAGCTGCCACAGCTATTGTAGAACTTTAAATGCAATATTCTGTTGATGATGGTGGTTCATGCCACTTTGATTTCAAGGATGGAAGGTTGGAACATGGACAATCATTGCCTGGAGATGGTAATGGTAATTTTTCTGTTAGCAGGCAGAATTGGAACATGAAATTTAAGGACGCTACCTCTGCTGCTCAAGAAGCGGCTGAGTTTGCAAAACATGCAAGCCTAGCTGCCACAGCTATTGTAGAACTTTAAAGGCAATATTGTGTTGATGATGGTGGTTCATGCCACTTAGATTTCAAGGATGAAAGGTTGGAACATGGGAAATCATTTCCTAGTGATGGTAATGGTAATTTTTCTGTTGGCAGGCAGAATTGGAACATGAAATTTAAGGATGCTACCTCTGCTGCTCAAGCAGCGGCTTAGTTTGCAGAACATTCAAGCGCAATATTGTGTGGATGATGGTGGTTCATGCCACTTAGGTTTCAAGTATGAAAGGTTGGAACATGGGCAATTATTTCCTGGAGATGGTAATGGTAATTCTTCTGTTGGCAGGCAGAATTGGAACATGAAATTTAAGGATGCTTTCTCTGCTGCTCAAACAACGGCTGAGTTTGCAGAACATGCAAGCCTAGCTTCCATAGCTATTGTAGAACTTTAAAGGCAATATTGTGTTGATGATGGTGGTTCATGCCACTTAGATTTCAAGGATGAATGGTTGGAACATGGGCAATCATTTCCTGGAGATGGTAATGGTAATTTTTCTGTTGGCAGGCAGAATTCGAACATGAAATTTAAGGATGCTACCTCTGCTGCTCAAGCAGCGGCTGAGTTTGTAGAACATTCATGCGCAATATTGTGTGGATGATGGTGGTTCATGCCACTTAGGTTTCAAGTATGAAAGGTTGGAACATGGGCAATCATTTCCTGGAGATGGTAATGGTAATTCTTCTGTTGGCAGGCAGAATTGGAACATGAAATTTAAGGATGCTTTCTCTGCTGCTCAAGCAGCGGCTGAGTTTGCAGAACATGCAAACCTAGCTGCCATAGCTATTGTAGAACTTTAAACGCAATATTGTGTTGATGATGGTGGTTCATGCCACTTAGGTTTCAAGGATGAAAGGTTGGAACATGGGCAATCATTTCCTAGAGATGGTAATGGTAATTTTTCCGTTGGCAGGCAGAATTGGAACATGAAATTTAAGGATGCTACCTCTGCTGCTCAAGCAGCGGCTGAGTTTGCAAAACATTCAAGCCTAGCTGCCAGAGCTGTTATAGAACTTTAAAGGCAATATTGTGTTGATGATGGAGGTTCATGCCACTTAGGTTTCAAAGATAAAAGGTTGGAACATGGGCAATCATTTCCTAGAGATGGTAATGGTAATTTTTCTATTGGCAGGTAGAACTGGAACAAGACATTTAAGGATGCTACCTCTGCTGCTCAAGCAGTGGCTGAGTTTGCACAACATTCAAGCCTAGCTGCCATAGCTATTGTAGAACTTTCAAGGAAATATTGTGTTAATGATGGTGGTTCAAGCCACTTAGGTTTCATGTATGAAAGGTTGAAACATGGGCAATCATTTCCTGGAGATGGTAATGGTAATTTTTTGGTTGGCATGCAGAATTGGAACATGAAATTTAAGGATGCTACATCTGCTGCTCAAGCAGCGGCTGAGTTTGCAAAACATTCAAGCGCAATATTGTGTGGATGATGGTGGTTCATGCCACTTAGGTTTCAAGTATGAAAGGTTGGAACATGGGCAATCATTTCCTAGAGATGGTAATGGTAATATTTCTATTGGTAGGCAGAATTGGAACATGAAATTTAAGGATGCTACCTCTGCAGCTCAAGCAGCGGTTGAGTTTGCAGAACATGCAAGCCTAGCTTCCATAGCCATTGTAGAACTTTAAAGGCAATATTGTGTTGATGATGGTGGTTCATGCCACTTAGATTTCAAGGATGAAAGGTTGGAACGTGGGCAATTATTTCCTGGAGGTGGTAATGGTAAGTTTTCGGTTGGCAGGCAGAATTGGAACATGAAATTTAAGGATGCTACCTCTGCTGCTCAAGCAGCGGCTTAGTTTGCAGAACATTCAAGCGCAATATTGTGTGGATGATGGTGGTTCATGCCACTTAGGTTTCAAGTATGAAAGGTTGGAACATGGGCAATCATTTCCTGGAGATGGTAATGGTAATTCTTCTGTTGGCACGCAGAATTGGAACATGAAATTTAAGGATGCTTTCTCTGCTGCTCAAGCAGCGGCTGAGTTTGCAGAACATGCGAGCCTAGCTGCCATAGCTATTGTAGAACTTTAAAGGCAATATTGTGTTGATGATGGTGGTTCATGCCACTTAGATTTCAAGGATGAAAGGTTGGAACATGGGCAATTATTTCCTGGAGATGGTAATGGTAATTGTTTGGTTGGCATGCTGATTTGGAACATGAAATTTAAGGATGCTACCTCTGCTGCTCAAGCAGTGGCTGAATTTGCAAAACATTCAAGCCTAGCTGCCAGAGGTGTTGTAGAACTTCTTTAAAGGCAATATTGTGTTGATGATGGTGGTTCATGCCACTTAGGTTTCAAGGATGAAAGGTTGGAACATGGGCAATCATTTCCTAGAGATGGTAATGGTAATTTTTCTGCTGGCAGGCAGAATTGGAACATGAAATTTAAGGATGCTACCTCTGATGCTCAAGCAGCGGCTGAGTTTGCAAAACATTCAAGCCTAGCTGCCAGAGCTGTTGTAGAACTTTAAAGGCAATATTGTGTTGATGATGGAGGTTCATGCCACTTAGGTTTCAAAGATAAAAGGTTGGAACATGGGCAATCATTTCCTAGAGATGGTAATGGTAATATTTCTATTGGTAGGAAGAATTGGAACAAGAAATTTAATGATGCTACCTCTGCAGCTCAAGCAGCGGTTGAGTTTGCACAACATTCAAGCCTAGCTGCCATAGCTATTGTAGAACTTTCAAGGAAATATTGTGTTAATGATGGTGGTTCAAGCCACTTAGGTTTCATGTATGAAAGGTTGAAACATGGGCAATCATTTCCTAGAGATGGTAATGGTAATTTTTTGGTTGGCATGCAGAATTGGAACATGAAATTTAAGGATGCTACATCTGCTGCTCAAGCAGCGGTTGAGTTTGAAAAACATTCAAGCGCAATATTGTGTGGATGATGGTGGTTCATGCCACTTAGGTTTCAAGTATGAAAGGTTGGAACATGGGAAATCATTTCCTAGAGATGGTAATGGTAATTTTTTGGTTGGCATGCAGAATTGGAGCATGAAAATTAAGGATGCTACCTCTGCTGCTCAAGCAGCGGCTGAGTTTGCAGAACATTCAAGCGCAATATTGTGTAGATGATGGTGGTTCATGCCACTTAGGTTTCAAGTATGAAAGGTTGGAACATGGGAAATCATTTCCTGGAGATGGTAATGGTAATTTTTTGGTTGGCATGCAGAATTGGAACATGAAATTTAAGGATGCTACCTCTGCTGCTTAAGCAGCGGCTGAGTTTGCAGAATATTCAAGCGCAATATTGTGTGGATAATGGTGGTTCATGCCACTTAGGTTTCAAGTATGAAAGGTTGGAACATGGGCAATCATTTCCTAGAGATGGTAATGGTAATATTTCTATTGGTAGGCAGAATTGGAACAAGAAATTTAATGATGCTACCTCTGCAGCTCAAGCAGAGGTTGAGTTTGCACAACATTCAAGCCTAGCTGCCATAGCTATTGTAGAACTTTCAAGGAAATATTGTGTTAATGATGGTGGTTCAAGCCACTTAGGTTTCATGTATGAAAGGTTGAAACATGGGCAATCATTTCCTGGAGATGGTAATGGTAATTTTTTGGTTGGCATGCAGAATTGGAACATGAAATTTAAGGATGCTACATCTGCTGCTCAAGCAGCGGTTGAGTTTGAAAAACATTCAAGCGCAATATTGTGTTGATGATGGTGGTTCATGCCACTTAGATTTCAAGGATGAAAGGTTGGAACATGGGCAATCATTTCCTAGAGATGGTAATGGTAATGTTTTGGTTGGCATGCAGAATTGGAATATGAAAATTAAGGATGCTACCTCTGCTGCTCAAGCAGCGGCTGAGTTTGCAGAACATTCAAGCGCAATATTGTGTAGATGATGGTGGTTCATGCCACTTAGGTTTCAAGTATGAAAGGTTGGAACATGGGAAATCATTTCCTGGAGATGGTAATGGTAATTTTTTGGTTGGCATGCAGAATTGGAACATGAAATTTAAGGATGCTACCTCTGCTGCTTAAGCAGCGGCTGAGTTTGCAGAATATTCAAGCGCAATATTGTGTGGATAATGGTGGTTCATGCCACTTAGGTTTCAAGTATGAAAGGTTGGAACATGGGCAATCATTTCCTAGAGACGGTAATGGTAATATTTCTATTGGTAGGCAGAATTGGAACAAGAAATTTAATGATGCTACCTCTGCAGCTCAAGCAGCGGTTGAGTTTGCAGAACATGCAAGCCTAGCTGCCATAGCTATTGTAGATCTTTAAAGGCAATATTGTGTTGATGATGGTGGTTCATGCCACTTAGATTTCAAGGATGAAAGGTTGGAACATGGGCAATCATTTCCTAGAGATGGTAATGGTAATGTTTTGGTTGGCATGCAGAATTGGAACATGAAAATTAAGGATGCTACCTCTGCTGCTCAAGCAGTGGCTGAGTTTGCAGAACATTCAAGCGCTATATTGTGTAGATGATGGTGGTTCATGCCACATAGGTTTCAAGTATGAAAGGTTGGAATATGGGCAATCATTTCCTGGAGATGGTAATGGTAATTTTTCTGTTGGTAAGCAGAATTGGAACATGAAATTTAAGGATTCTTCCTCTGCTGCTCAAGTAGTGGCTGATTTTGCAGAACATGCAAGCCTAGCTGCCATAGCTATTGTAGAACTTTAAAGGCAATATTGTGTTGATGATGGTGGTTCATGCCACTTAGATTTCAAGGATGAAAGGTTGGAACATGGGCAATCATTTCCTAGATATGGTAATGGTAATTTTTTGGTTGGCATGCAGAATTGTAACATGAAAATTAAGGATGCTACCTCTGCTGCTCAAGCAGCGACTGAGTTTGCAGAACATTCAAGCGCAATATTATGTAGATGATGGTGGTTCATGCCACTTAGGTTTCAAGTATGAAAGGTTTGAACATGGGCAATCATTTCCTTGAGATGGTAATGGTAATTTTTCTGTTGGCAGGCAGAATTGGAACATGAAATTTAAGGATGCTTTCTCTGCTGCTCAAGCAGCGGCTGAGTTTGCAGAACATGCAAGCCTAGCTGCCATAGCTATTGTAGAACTTTAAAGGCAATATTGTGTTGATGATGGTGGTTCATGCCACTTAGATTTCAAGGATGAATGGTTGGAACATGGGCAATCATTTCCTGGAGATGGTAATGGTAATTTTTCTGTTGGCAGGCAGAATTCGAACATGAAATTTAAGGATGCTACCTCTGCTGCTCAAGCAGCGGCTGAGTTTGCAAAACATTCAAGCCTAGCTGCCAGAGCTGTTGTAGAAATTTAAAGGCAATATTGTGTAGATGATGGTGGTTCATGCCACATAGGTTTCAAGTATGAAAGGTTGGAATATGGGCAATCATTTCCTGGAGATGGTAATGGTAATTTTTCCGTTGGCAAGCAGAATTGGAACATGAAATTTAAGGATGCTACCTCTGCTGCTTAAGTAGTGGCTGATTTTGCAGAACATGCAAGCCTAGCTGCCATAGCTATTGTAGAACTTTAAAGGCAATATTGTGTTGATGATGGTGGTTCATGCCACTTAGATTTCAAGGATGAAAGGTTGGAACATGGGCAATCATTTCCTAGATATGGTAATGGTAATTTTTTGGTTGGCATGCAGAATTGTAACATGAAAATTAAGGATGCTACCTCTGCTGCTCAAGCAGCGACTGATTTTGCAGAACATTCAAGCGCAATATTGTGTAGATGATGGTGGTTCATGCCACTTAGGTTTCAAGTATGAAAGGTTGGAACATGGGCAATCATTTCCTTGCGATGGTAATGGTAATTTTTCTGTTGGCAGGCAGAATTGGAACATGAAATTTAAGGATGCTTTCTCTGCTGCTCAAGCAGCGGCTGAGTTTGCAGAACATGCAAGCCTAGCTGCCATAGCTATTGTAGAACTTTAAAGGCAATATTGTGTTGATGATGGTGGTTCATGCCACTTAGATTTCAAGGATGAATGGTTGGAACATGGGCAATCATTTCCTGGAGATGGTAATGGTAATTTTTCTGTTGGCAGGCAGAATTCGAACATGAAATTTAAGGATGCTACCTCTGCTGCTCAAGCAGCGGCTGAGTTTGCAAAACATTCAAGCCTAGCTGCCAGAGCTGTTGTAGAAATTTAAAGGCAATATTGTGTTGATGATGGTGGTTCATGCCACTTAGGTTTCAAGGATGAAAGGTTGGAACATGGGCAATCATTTCCTAGAGATGGTAATGGTAATTTTTCTGTTGGCAGGTAGAACTGGAACATGAAGTTTAAGTATGCTACCTCTGCTGCTCAAGCAGCGGCTGAGTTTGCAGAATATTCAAGCCTAGCTGCCATAGCTGTTGTAGAACTTTCAAGGAAATATTGTGTTAATGATGGTGGTTCAAGCCATTTAGGTTTCATGTATGAAAGGTTGGAACATGGGCAATCATTTTCTGGAGATGGTAATGGTAATTTTTTGGTTGGAATGCAGAATTGGAACATGAAAGTTAAGGATGCTACCTCTGCTGCTTAAGCAGCGGCTGAGTTTGCAGAACATTGAAGCGCAATATTGTGTGGATGATGGTGGTTCATGCCACTTAGGTTTCAAGTATGAAAGGTTGGAACATGGGCAATCATTTCCTGGAGATGGTAATGGTAATTTTACTGTTGGCAGGCAGAATTGGAACATGAAATTAAAGGATGCTTCCTCTGCTGCTCAAGAAGCGGCTGAGTTTGCAGAACATGCAAGCCTAGCTGCCATAGCTATTGTAGAACTTTAAAGGCAATATTGTGTTGATGATGGTGGTTCATGCCACTTAGGTTTCAAGTATGAAAGGTTGGAACATGGGCAATCATTTCTTGGAGATGGTAATGGTAATTTTTCTGTTAGCAGGCAGAATTGGAACATGAAATTTAAGGATGCTTCCTCTGCAGCTCAAGCAGCGGCTGAGTTTGCAGAACATGCAAGCCTAGCTGCCATAGCAGTTGTAGAACTTTAAAGGCAATATTGTGTTGATGATGGTGGTTCATGCCACTTAGGTTTTAAGGATGAAAGGTTGGAACATGGGCAATCATTTCCTAGAGATGGTAATGGTAATTTTTCTGTTGGCAGGCAGAATTGGAACATGAAATGTAATCATGCTTCCTCTACTGCTCAAGCAGCGGCTGAGTTTGCAGAACATGCAAGCCTAGCTGCCATAGCTATTTGGAACTTTAAAGGCAATATTGTGTTGATGATGGTGGTTCATGCCCCTTAGGTTTCAAGTATTAAAGGTTGGAACATGGGCAATCATTTCCTGGAGATGGTATAGGTACATTTTATGTTGGCAGGCAGAATTGGAACATGAAATTTAAGGATGCTTCCTCTGCTGCTCAAGCAGCGGCTGAGTTTGCAGAACATGCAAGCCTAGCTGCCATAGTTATTGTAGAACTTTAAAGGCAATATTGTGTTGATGATGGTGGTTCATGGCACTTAGATTTCAAGGATGAAAGGTTGGAACATTGGCAATCATTTCTTGGAGATGGTAATGGTAATTTTTCTGTTGGCAGGCAGAATTGGAACATGAAATTTAAGGATGCTTCCACTGCTGCTCAAGCAGCGGCTGAGTTTGCAGAACAAGCAAGCCTACCTGCCATAGCTATTGTAGAACTTTCAAGGAAATATTGTGTTAATGATGGTGGTTCAAGCCACTTAGGTTTCATGTATGAAAGGTTGAAACATGGGCAATCATTTCCTGGAGATGGTAATGGTAAGTTTTTGGTTGGCATGCAGAATTGGAACATGAAATTTAAGGATGCTACATCTGCTGCTCAAGCAGCGGCTGAGTTTGCAAAACATTCAAGCGCAATATTGTGTGGATGATGGTGGTTCATGCCACTTAGGTTTCAAGTATGAAAGGTTGGAACATGGGCAATCATTTCCTAGAGATGGTAATGGTAATATTTCTATTGGTAGGCAGAATTGGAACATGAAATTTAAGGATGCTACCTCTGCAGCTCAAGCAGCGGTTGAGTTTGCAGAACATGCAAGCCTAGCTTCCATAGCTATTGTAGAACTTTAAAGGCAATATTGTGTTGATGATGGTGGTTCATGCCACTTAGATTTCAAGGATGAAAGGTTGGAACGTGGGCAATTATTTCCTGGAGATGGTAATGGTAAGTTTTCGGTTGGCAGGCAGAATTGGAACATGAAATTTAAGGATGCTACCTCTGCTGCTCAAGCAGCGGCTGAGTTTACAGAACAAGCAAGCCTACCTGCCATAGCTATTGTAGAACTTTAAAGGCAATATTGTGTTGATGATGGTGGTTCATGCCACTTAGGTTTCAAGTATGAAAGGTTGGAACATGGGCAATCATTTCCTGGAGATGGTAATGGTAATTTTTCTGTTGGCAGGCAGAATTGGAACATGAAATTTAAGGATGCTTCCTCTGCTGCTCAAGCAGCGGCTGAGTTTGCAGAACATGCAAGCCTAGCTGCCATAGCTATTGTAGAACTTTAAAGGCAATATTGTGTTGATGATGGTGGTTCATGCCACTTAGGTTTCAAGTATGAAAGGTTGGAACATGGGCAATCATTTCTTGGAGATGGTAATGGTAATTTTTCTGTTGGCAGGCAGAATTGGAACATGAAATTTAAGGATGCTTCCTCTGCTGCTCAAGCAGCGACTGAGTTTGCAGAAAATGCAAGCCTAGCTGCCATAGCTATTGTAGAACTTTAAAGGCAATATTGTATTGATGATGGTGGTTCATGCCCCTTAGGATTCAAGTATGAAAGGTTGGAACATGGGCAATCATTTCCTGGAGATGGTATAGGTACATTTTATGTTGGCAGGCAGAATTGGAACATGGAATTTAAGGATGCTTCCTCTACTGCTCAAGCAGCGGCTGAGTTTGCAGAACATACAAGCCTAGCTGCCATAGTTATTGGAGAACTTTAAAGGCAATATTGTGTTGATGATGGTGGTTCATGCCACTTAGATTTCAAGGATGAAAGGTTGGAACATTGGCAATCATTTCTTGGAGATGGTAATGGTAATTTTTCTGTTGGCAGGCAGAATTGGAACATGAAATTTAAGGATGCTTCCACTACTGCTCAAGCAGCGGCTGAGTTTGCAGAACAAGCATGCCTACCTGCCATAGCTATTGTAGAACTTTAAAGTCAATATTGTGTTGATGATGGTGGTTCATGCCACTTAGGTTTCAAGTATGAAAGGTTGGAACATGGGCAATCATTTCCTGGAGATGGTAATGGTAATTTTTCTGTTGGCAGGCAGAATTGGAACATGAAATTTAAGGATGCTTCCTCTGCTGCTCAAGCAGCGGCTGAGTTTGCAGAACATGCAAGCCTAGCTGTCATAGCTATTGTAGAACTTTAAAGGCAATATTGTGTTGATGATGGTGGTTCATGCCACTTAGATTTCAAGGATGAAAGGTTGGAACATGGGCAATCATTTCCTGGAGATGGTAATGGTATTTTTTCCGTTGGCAGGCATAATTGGAACATGAAATTTAAGGATGCTACCTCTGCTGCTCAAGCAGCAGCTGAGTTTGCAAAACATTCAAGCCTAGCTGCCAGAGGTGTTGTAGAACTTTAATGGCAATATTGTGTTGATGATGGTGGTTCATGCCACTTAGGTTTCATGGATGAAAGGTTGGAACATGGGCAATCATTTCCTAGAGATGGTTAATGGTAATGTTTCTGTTGGCAGGCAGAATTGGAACATGAAATGTAATCATGCTTCCTCTGCTGCTCAAGCAGCGGCTGAGTTTGCAGAACATGCAAGCCTAGCTGCCATAGCTATTGTAGAACTTTAAAGGCAATATTGTGTTGATGATGGTGGTTCATGCCCCTTAGGTTTCAAGTATGAAAGGTTGGAACATGGGCAATCATTTCCTGGAGATGGTATAGGTACAATTTATGTTGGCAAGCAGAATTGGAACATGATATTTAAGGATGCTTCCTCTGCTGCTCAAGCAGCGGCTGAGTTTGCAGAACATGCAAGCCTAGCTGCCATAGTTATTGTAGAACTTTAAAGGCAATATTGTGTTGATGATGGTGGTTCATGCCACTTAGATTTCAAGGATGAAAGGTTGGAACATTGGCAATCATTTCTTGGAGATGGTAATGGTAATTTTTCTGTTGGCAGGCAGAATTGGAACATGAAATTTAAGGATGCTTCCACTGCTGCTCAAGCAGCGGCTAAGTTTGCAGAGCAAGCAAGCCTAGCTGCAATAGTTATTGTAGAACTTTAAAGGTAATATTGTGTTGATGATGGTGGTTCATGCCACTTAGATTTCAAGTATGAAAGGTTGGAACATGGGCAATCATTTCCTGGAGATGGTAAAGGTACATTTTATGTTGGCAGGCAGAATTGGAACATGAAATTTAAGGATGCTTCCTCTGTTGCTCAAGCAGCGGCTGAGTTTGCAGAACATGCAAGCCTAGCTGCCATAGTTATTGTAGAACTTTAAAGGCAATATTGTGTTGATGATGGTGGTTCATGCCACTTAGATTTCAAGGATGAAAGGTTGGAACATTGGCAATCATTTCTTGGAGATGGTAATGGTAATTTTTCTGTTGGCAGGCAGAATTGGAACATGAAATTTAAGGATGCTTCCACTGCTGCTCAAGCAGCGGCTGAGTTTGCAGAACAAGCAAGCCTACCTGCCATAGCTATTGTAGAACTTTAAAGGCAATATTGTGTTTATGATGGTGGTTCATGCCACTTAGATTTCAAGGATGAAAGGTTGGAACATAGGCAATCATTTCCTGGAGATGGTAATGGTAATTTTTCCGTTCGCAGGCAGAATTGGAACATGAAATTTAAGGATGCTATCTCTGATGCTCAAGCAGCTGCTGAGTTTGCAAAACATTCAAGCCTAGCTGCCAGAGCTGTTGTAGAACTTTAAAGGCAATATTGTGTTGATGATGGTGGTTCATGCCACTTAGGTTTCAAGGATGAAAGGTTGGAACATGGACAATCATTTACTAGAGATGGTAATGGTAATTTTTCTGTTGGCAGGTAGAACTAGAACATGAAATTTAAGTATGCTACCTCTGCTGCTCAAGCAGTGGTTGAGTTTGCAGAACATTCAAGCCTAGCTGCCATAGCTGTTGTAGAACTTTCAAGGAAATATTGTGTTAATGATGGTGGTTCAAGCCACTTAGGTTTCATGTATGAAAGGTTGGAACATGGGCAATCATTTTCAGGAGATGGTAATGGTAATTTTTTGGTTGGTATGCAGAATTGGAACTTGAAATTTAAGGATGCTACCTCTGCTGCTAAAGCAGCGGCTGAGTTTGCAGAACATTGAAGCGCAATATTGTGTGGATGATGGTGGTTCATGCCACTTAGGTTTCAAGTATGAATGGTTGGAACATGGCCATTAATTTCCTGGAGATGGTAATGGTAATTTTTCTGTTGGCAGGCAGAATTGGAACATGAAATTTAAGGATGCTTCCACTGCTGCTCAAGCAGCGGCTAAGTTTGCAGAGCAAGCAAGCCTAGCTGCAATAGTTATTGTAGAACTTTAAAGGTAATATTGTGTTGATGATGGTGGTTCATGCCACTTAGATTTCAAGTATGAAAGGTTGGAACATGGGCAATCATTTCCTGGAGATGGTAAAGGTACATTTTATGTTGGCAGGCAGAATTGGAACATGAAATTTAAGGATGCTTCCTCTGTTGCTCAAGCAGCGGCTGAGTTTGCAGAACATGCAAGCCTAGCTGCCATAGTTATTGTAGAACTTTAAAGGCAATATTGTGTTGATGATGGTGGTTCATGCCACTTAGATTTCAAGGATGAAAGGTTGGAACATTGGCAATCATTTCTTGGAGATGGTAATGGTAATTTTTCTGTTGGCAGGCAGAATTGGAACATGAAATTTAAGGATGCTTCCACTGCTGCTCAAGCAGCGGCTGAGTTTGCAGAACAAGCAAGCCTACCTGCCATAGCTATTGTAGAACTTTAAAGGCAATATTGTGTTGATGATGGTGGTTCATGCCACTTAGGTTTCAAGTATGAAAGGTTGGAACATGGGCAATCATTTCCTGGAGATGGTAATGGTAATTTTTCTGTTGGCAGGCAGAATTGGAACATGAAATTTAAGGATGCTTCCTCTGCTGCTCAAGCAGCGGCTGAGTTTGTAGAACATGCAAGCCTAGCTGTCATAGCTATTGTAGAACTTTAAAGGCAATATTGTGTTGATGATGGTGGTTCATGCCACTTAGATTTCAAGGATGAAAGGTTGGAACATGGGCAATCATTTCCTGGAGATGGTAATGGTATTTTTTCCGTTGGCAGGCATAATTGGAACATGAAATTTAAGGATGCTACCTCTGCTGCTCAAGCAGCGGCTGAGTTTGCAAAACATTCAAGCCTAGCTGCCAGAGCTGTTATAGAACTTTAAAGGCAATATTGTGTTGATGATGGTGGTTCATGCCACTTAGGTTTCATGGATGAAAGGTTGGAACATGGGCAATCATTTCCTAGAGATGGTTAATGGTAATTTTTCTGTTGGTAGGCAGAATTGGAACATGAAATGTAATCATGTTTCCTCTGCTGCTCAAGCAGCGGCTGAGTTTGCAGAACATGCAAGCCTAGCTGCCATAGCTATTGTAGAACTTTAAAGGCAATATTGTGTTGATGATGGTGGTTCATGCCACTTAGGTTTCAAGTATGAAAGGTTGGAACATGGGCAATCATTTCCTGGAGATGGTATAGGTACATTTTATGTTGGCAGGCAGAATTGGAACATGATATTTAAGGATGCTTCCTCTGCTGCTCAAACAGCGGCTGAGTTTGCAGAACATGCAAGCCTAGCTGCCATAGTTATTGTAGAACTTTAAAGGCAATATTGTGTTGATGATGGTGGTTCATGCCACTTAGCTTTCAAGGATGAAAGGTTGGAACATTGGCAATCATTTCTTGGAGATGGTAATGGTAATTTTTCTGTTGGCAGGCAGAATTGGAACATGAAATTTAAGGATGCTTCCACTGCTGCTCAAGCAGCGGCTGAGTTTGTAGAGCAAGCAAGCCTAGCTGCAATAGTTATTGTAGAACTTTAAAGGTAATATTGTGTTGATGATGGTGGTTCATGCCACTTAGATTTCAAGTATGAAAGGTTGGAACATGGGCAATCATTTCCTGGAGATGGTATAGGTACATTTTATGTTGGCAGGCAGAATTGGAACATGAAATTTAAGGATGCTTCCTCTGCTGCTCAAGCAGCGGCTGAGTTTGCAGAACATGCAAGCCTAGCTGCCATAGTTATTGTAGAACTTTAAAGGCAATATTGTGTTGATGATGGTGGTTCATGCCACTTAGATTTCAAGGATGAAAGGTTGGAACATTGGCAATCATTTCTTGGAGATGGTAATGGTAATTTTTCTGTTGGCAGGCAGAATAGGAACATGAAATTTAAGGATGCTTCCTCTGCTGCTAAAGCAGCGGCTGAGTTTGCAGAACATGCAAGCCTAGCTGCCATAGTTATTGTAGAACTTTAAAGGCAATATTGTGTTGATGATGGTGGTTCATGCCACTTAGATTTCAAGGATGAAAGGTTGGAACATTGGCAATCATTTCCTGGAGATGGTAATGGTAATTTTGCTGTTGGCAGGCAGAATTGGAACATGAAATTTAAGGATGCTTCCACTGCTGCTCAAGCAGTGGATGAGTTTGCAGAACATGCAAGCCTAGCTGCCATAGCTATTGTAGAACTTTAAAGGCAATATTGTTTTGATGATGGTGGTTCATGCCACTTAGGTTTCAAGTATGAAAGGTTGGAACATGGGCAATCATTTCCTGGAGATGGTAATGGTAATTTTTCTGTTGGCATGCAGAATTGGAACATGAAATTTAAGGATGCTTCCTCTGCTGCTCAAGCAGCGGCTGAGTTTGCAGAACATGCAAGCCTAGCTGCCATAGCTATTGTAGAACTTTAAAGGCAATATTGTGTTTATGATGGTGGTTCATGCCACTTAGATTTCAAGGATGAAAGGTTGGAACATAGGCAATCATTTCCTGGAGATGGTAATGGTAATTTTTCCGTTCGCAGGCAGAATTGGAACATGAAATTTAAGGATGCTATCTCTGATGCTCAAGCAGCTGCTGAGTTTGCAAAACATTCAAGCCTAGCTGCCAGAGCTGTTGTAGAACTTTAAAGGCAATATTGTGTTGATGATGGTGGTTCATGCCACTTAGGTTTCAAGGATGAAAGGTTGGAACATGGACAATCATTTACTAGAGATGGTAATGGTAATTTTTCTGTTGGCAGGTAGAACTAGAACATGAAATTTAAGTATGCTACCTCTGCTGCTCAAGCAGTGGTTGAGTTTGCAGAACATTCAAGCCTAGCTGCCATAGCTGTTGTAGAACTTTCAAGGAAATATTGTGTTAATGATGGTGGTTCAAGCCACTTAGGTTTCATGTATGAAAGGTTGGAACATGGGCAATCATTTGCAGGAGATGGTAATGGTAATTTTTTGGTTGGTATGCAGAATTGGAACTTGAAATTTAAGGATGCTACCTCTGCTGCTAAAGCAGCGGCTGAGTTTGCAGAACATTGAAGCGCAATATTGTGTGGATGATGGTGGTTCATGCCACTTAGGTTTCAAGTATGAATGGTTGGAACATGGCCATTAATTTCCTGGAGATGGTAATGGTAATTTTTCTGTTGGCAGGCAGAATTGGAACATGAAATTTAAGGATGCTTCCTCTGCAGCTCAAGCAGCGGCTGAGTTTGCAGAACATGCAAGCCTAGCTGCCATAGCTATTGTAGAACTTTAAAGGTAATATTGTATTGATGATGGTGGTTCATGCCACTTAGATTTCAAGGATGAAAGGTTGGAACATGGGCAATCATTTCCTGGAGATGGTAATGGTATTTTTTCCGTTGGCAGGCAGAATTGGAACATGAAATTTAAGGATGCTACCTCTGCTGCTCGAGCAGCGGCTGGGTTTGCAAAACATTCAAGCCTAGCTGCCCGAGCTGTTGTAGAACTTTAAAGGCAATATTGTGTTGATGATGGTGGTTCATGCCACTTAGGTTTCAAGGATGAAAGGTTGGAACATGGGCAATCATTTCCTAGAGATAGTAATGGTAATTTTTCTGTTGGCAGGTAGAACTGGAACATGAAATTTAAGTATGCTACCTCTGTTGCTCAAGCAGCGGCTGAGTTTGCAGAACATTCAAGCCTAGCTGCCATAGCTGTTATAGAACTTTCAAGGAAATATTGTGTTAATGATGGTGGTTCAAGCCACTTAGGTTTCATGTATGAAAGGTTGGAACATGGGCAATCATTTCCTAGAGATGGTAATGGTAATTTTTTGGTTGGCATGCAGAATTAGAACATGAAATTTAAGGATGCTACCTCTGCTGCTCAAGCAGCGGCTGAGTCTGCAGAACATTCAAGCGCAATATTGAGTGGATGATGGTGGTTCATGCCACTTAGGTTTCAAGTATGAAAGGTTTGAACATGGGCAACCATTTCCTGGAGATGGTAATGGTAATTTTTCTGTTGTCAGGCAGAATTGGAACATGAAATTTAATCATGCTTCCTCTGCTGCTCATGCAGCGGCTGAGTTTGCAGAACATGCAAGCCTAGCTGCCATAGCTATTGTAGAACTTTAAAGGCAATATTGTGTTGATGATGGTGGTTTTTGCCACTTAGGTTTCAAGTATGAAAGGTTGGAACATGGGTAATCATTTCCAGGAGATGGTAATGGTAATTTTTCTGTTGGCAGACAGAATTGGAACATGAAATTTAAGGATGCTTCCTTTGCTGCTCAAGCAGCGGCTGAGTTTGCAGAACATGCAAGCCTAGCTGCCATAGTTATTGTAGAACTTTAAAGGCAATATTGTGTTGATGATGGTGGTTCATGCCACTTAGATTTCAAGGATGAAAGGTTGGAACATTGGCAATCATTTCCTGGAGATGGTAATGGTAATTTTGCTGTTGGCAGGCAGAATTGGAACATGAAATTTAAGGATGCTTCCACTGCTGCTCAAGCAGTGGCTGAGTTTGCAGAACATGCAAGCCTAGCTGCCATTGCTATTGTAGAACTTTAAAGGCAATATTGTTTTGATGATGGTGGTTCATGCCACTTAGGTTTCAAGTATGAAAGGTTGGAACATGGGCAATCATATCCTCGAGATGGTAATGGTAATTTTTCTGTTGGCATGCAGAATTGGAACATGAAATTTAAGGATGCTTCCTCTGCTGCTCAAGCAGCGGCTGAGTTTGCAGAACATGCAAGCCTAGCTGCCATAGCTATTGTAGAACTTTAAAGGCAGTATTGTGTTAATGATGGTGGTTCATGCCACTTAGATTTCAAGGATGAAAGGTTGGAACATAGGCAATCATTTCCTGGAGATGGTAATGGTAATTTTTCGGTTGGCAGGAAGAATTGGAACATGAAATTTAAGGATGCTTCCACTGCTGCTCAAGCAGCGGCTGAGTTTGCAGAACATGCAAGCCTAGCTGCCATAGCTATTGTAGAACTTTAAAGGCAATATTGTTTTGATGATGGTGGTTCATGCCACTTAGGTTTCAAGTATGAAAGGTTGGAACATGGGCAATCATTTCCTGGAGATGGTAATGGTAATTTTTCTGTTGGCATGCACAATTGGAACATGAAATTTAAGGATGCTTCCTCTGCTGCTCAAGCTGCGGCTGAGTTTGCAGAACATGCAAGCCTAGCTGCCATAGCTATTGTAGAACTTTAAAGGCAATATTGTGTTTATGATGGTGGTTCAAGCCACTTAGGTTTCATGTATGAAAGGTTGGAACATGGGTAATCATTTCCTGGGGATGGTAATGGTAATTTTTTGGTTGGCATGCAGAATTAGAACATGAAATTTAAGGATGCTACCTCTGCTGCTCAAGCAGCGGCTGAGTTTGCAGAACATTCAAGCGCAATATTGTGTGGATGATGGTGGTTCATGCCACTTAGGTTTCAAGTATGAAAGGTTGGAACATGGGCAATCATTTCCTGGAGATGGTAATGGTAATTTTTCTGTTGTCAGGCAGAATTGGAACATGAAATTTAATCATGCTTCCTCTACTGCTCATGCAGCGGCTGAGTTTGCAGAACATGCAAGCCTAGCTGCCATAGCTATTGTAGAACTTTAAAGGCAATATTGTGTTGATGATGGTGGTTCATGCCACTTAGGTTTCAAGTATGAAAGGTTGGAACATGGGCAATCATTTCCTGGAGATGGTAATGGTAATTTTTCTGTTGGCAGGCAGAATTGGAACATGAAATTTAAGGATACTTCCTCTGCTTCTCAAGCAGCGGCTGAGTTTGCAGAACATGCAAGCCAAGCTGCCATAGTTATTGTAGAACTTTAAAGGCAATATTGTGTTGATGATGGTGGTTCATGCCACTTAGATTTCAAGGATGAAAGGTTGGAACATTGGCAATCATTTCCTGGAGATGGTAATGGTAATTTTGCTGTTGGCAGGCAGAATTGGAACATGAAATTTAAGGATGCTTCCACTGCTGCTCAAGCAGCGGCTGAGTTTGCAGAACATGCAAGCCTAGCTGCCACAGCTATTGTAGAACTTTAAAGGCAATATTGTTTTGATGATGGTGGTTCATGCCACTTAGGTTTCAAGTATGAAAGGTTGGAACATGGGCAATCATTTCCTGGAGATGGTAATGGTAATTTTTCTGTTGGCATGCAGAATTGGAACATGAAATTTAAGGATGCTTCCTCTGCTGCTCAAGCAGCGGCTGAGTATGCAGAACATGCAAGCCTAGCTGCCATAGCTATTATAGAACTTTAAAGGGAATATTGTGTTTATGATGGTGGTTCATGCCACTTAGATTTCAAGGATGAAAGGTTGGAACATAGGCAATCATTTCCTGGAGATGGTAATGGTAATTTTTCGGTTGGTAGGCAGAATTGGAACATGAAATTTAAGGATGCTACCTCTGCTGCTAAAGTAGTGGCTGAGTTTGCAGAACATTCAAGCCTAGCTGCCATAGCTGTTGTAGAACTTTCAAGGTAATATTGTGTTAATGATGGTGGTTCAAGCCAATTAAGGTTTTATGTATGAAAGGTTGGAACATGGGCAATCATTTCCTGGAGATGGTAAAGGTGATTTTTCTGTTAGCAGGCAAAATTGGAACATGAAATTTAAGGATTCTTCCTCTGCTGCTCAAGCAGCGGCTGAGTTTGCAGAACATGCAAGCCTAGCTGCCATAGCTATTGTAGAACTTTAAAGGCAATATTGTGTTGATGATGGTTATTCATGCCACTTAGATTTCAAGGATGAAAGGTTGGAACATGGGCAATCATTTCCTGGAGATGGTAATGGTAATTTTTCCGTTCGCAGGCAGAATTAGAACATGAAATTTAAGGATGCTACCTCTGCTGCTCAAGCATCGGCTGAGTTTGCAAAACATTCAAGCCTAGCTGCCAGAGCTGTTGTAGAACTTTAAAGGCAATATTGTGTTGGTGATGGTGGTTCATGCCACTTAGGTTTCAAGGATGAAAGGTTGGAACATGGACAATCATTTCCTAGAGATGGTAATGGTAATTTTTCTGTTGGCAGGTAGAACGGGAACATGAAATTTAAGTATGCTACCTCTGCTGCTCAAGCAGCGGCTGAGTTTGCAGAACATTCAAGCCTAGCTGCCATAGCTGTTGTAGAACTTTCAAGGAAATATTGTGTTAATGATGGTGGTTCAAGCCACTTAGGTTTCATGTATGAAAGGTTGGAACATTGGCAATCATTTCCTAGAGATGGTAATGGTAATTTTGCTGTTGGCAGGCAGAATTGGAACATGAAATTTAAGGATGCTTCCACTGCTGCTCAAGCAGCGGATGAGTTTGCAGAACATGCAAGCCTAGCTGCCACAACTATTGTAGAACTTTAAAGGCAATATTGTTTTGATGATGGTGGTTCATGCCACTTAGGTTTCAAGTATGAAAGGTTGGAACATGGGCAATCATTTCCTGGAGATGGTAATGGTAATTTTTCTGTTGGCATGCAGAATTGGAACATGAAATTTAAGGATGCTTCCTCTGCTGCTCAAGCAGCGGCTGAGTTTGCAGAACATGCAAGCCTAGCTGCCATAGCTATTATAGAACTTTAAAGGGAATATTGTGTTTATGATGGTGGTTCATGCCACTTAGATTTCAAGGATGAAAGGTTGGAACATAGGCAATCATTTCCTGGAGATGGTAATGGTAATTTTTTGGTTGGCAGGCAGAATTGGAACACGAAATTTAAGGATGCTAGCTCTGCTGCTAAAGTAGTGGCTGAGTTTGCAGAACATTCAAGCCTAGCTGCCATAGCTGTTGCAGAACTTTCAAGGTAATATTGTGTTAATGATGGTGGTTCAAGCCAATTAGGTTTCATGTATGAAAGGTTGGAACATGGGCAATCATTTCCTGGAGATGGTAAAGGTGATTTTTCTGTTGGCAGGCAAAATTGGAACATGAAATTTAAGGATTCTTCCTCTGCTGCTCAAGCAGCGGCTGAGTTTGCAGAACATGCAAGCCTAGCTGCGATAGCTATTGTAGAACTTTAAAGGCAATATTGTGTTGATGATGGTTGTTCATGCCACTTAGATTTCAAGGATGAAAGGTTGGAGCATGGGCAATCATTTCCTGGAGATGGTAATGGTAATTTTTCCGTTCGCAGGCAAAATTGGAACATGAAATTTAAGGATGCTACCTCTGCTGCTCAAGCAGCGGCTGAGTTTGCAAAACATTCAAGCCTAGCTGCCAGAGCTGTTGTAGAACTTTAAAGGCAATATTGTGTTGGTGATGGTGGTTCATGCCACTTAGGTTTCAAGGATGAAAGGTTGGAACATGGACAATCATTTCCTAGAGATGGTAATGGTAATTTTTCTGTTGGCAGGTAGAACTGGAACATGAAATTTAAGTATGCTACCTCTGCTGCTCAAGCAGCGGCTGAGTTTGCAGAACATTCAAGCCTAGCTGACATAGCTGTTGTAGAACTTTCAAGGAAATATTGTGTTAATGATGGTGGTTAAAGCCACTTAGGTTTCATGTATGAAAGGTTGGAACATGGGCAATCATTTTCTGGAGATGGTAATAGTAATTGTTTGGTTGGTATGCAGAATTGGAACTTGAAATTTAAGGATGCTTCCTCTGCTGCTAAAGCAGCGGCCGAGTTTGCAGAACATTGAAGCGCAATATTGTGTGGATGATGGTGGTTCATGCCACTTAGGTTTCAAGTATGAAAGGTTGGAACATGGGCAATCATTTCCTGGAGATGGTAATGGTAATTTTTCTGTTGGCAGACAGAATTGGAAAATGAAATTTAAGGATGCTACCTCTGCTGCTCAAGCTACGGCTGAGTTTGCAGAACATTCAAGCCTAGCTGCCAGAGCTGTTGTAGAACTTTAAAGGCAATATTGTGTTGGTGATGGTGGTTCATGCCACTTAGGTTTCAAGGATGAAAGGTTGGAACATGGACAATCATTTCCTAGAGATGGTAATGGTAATTTTTCTGTTGGCAGGTAGAACGGGAACATGAAATTTAAGTATGCTACCTCTGCTGCTCAAGCAGCAGCTGAGTTTGCAGAACATTCAAGCATAGCTGCCATAGCTGTTGTAGAACTTTCAAGGAAATATTGTGTTAATGATGGTGGTTCAAGCCACTTAGGTTTCATGTATGAAAGGTTGGAACATTGGCAATCATTTCCTGGAGATGGTAATGGTAATTTTGCTGTTGGCAGGCAGAATTGGAACATGAAATTTAAGGATACTTCCACTGCTGCTCAAGCAGCGGCTGAGTTTGCAGAACATGCAAGCCTAGCTGCCACAACTATTGTAGAACTTTAAAGGCAATATTGTTTTGATGATGGTGGTTCATGCCACTTAGGTTTCAAGTATGAAAGGTTGGAACATGGGCAATCATTTCCTGGAGATGGTAATGGTAATTTTTCTGTTGGCATGCAGAATTGGAACATCAAATTTAAGGATGCTTCCTCTGCTGCTCAAGAAGCGGCTGAGTTTGCAGAACATGCAAGCCTAGCTGCCATAGCTATTATAGAACTTTAAAGGGAATATTGTGTTTATGATGGTGGTTCATGCCACTTAGATTTCAAGGATGAAAGGTTGGAACATAGGCAATCATTTCCTGGAGATGGTAATGGTAATTTTTCGGTTGGCAGGCAGAATTGGAACATGAAATTTAAGGATGCTAGCTCTGCTGCTAAAGTAGTGGCTGAGTTTGCAGAACATTCAAGCCTAGCTGCCATAGCTGTTGTAGAACTTTCAAGGTAATATTGTGTTAATGATGGTGGTTCAAGCCAATTAGGTTTCATGTATGAAAGGTTGGAACATGGGCAATCATTTCCTGGAGATGGTAAAGGTGATTTTTCTGTTGGCAGGCAAAATTGGAACATGAAATTTAAGGATTCTTCCTCTGCTGCTCAAGCAGCGGCTGAGTTTGCAAAACATGCAAGCCTAGCTGCCATAGCTATTGTAGAAGTTTAAAGGCAATATTGTGCTGATGATGGTTGTTCATGCCACTTAGATTTCAAGGATGAAAGGTTGGAACATGGGCAATCATTTCCTGGAGATGGTAATGGTAATTTTTCCGTTCGCAGGCAAAATTGGAACATGAAATTTAAGGATGCTACCTCTGCTGCTCAAGCAGCGGCTGAGTTTGCAAAACCTTCAAGCCTAGCTGCCAGAGCTGTTGTAGAACTTTAAAGGCAATATTGTGTTGGTGATGGTGGTTCATGCCACTTAGGTTTCAAGGATGAAAGGTTGGAACATGGACAATCATTTCCTAGAGATGGTAATGGTAATTTTTCTGTTGGCAGGTAGAACGGGAACATGAAATTTAAGTATGCTACCTTTGCTGCTCAAGTAGCGGCTGAGTTTGCAGAACATTCAAGCCTAGCTGCCATAGCTGTTGTAGAACTTTCAAGGAAATATTGTGTTAATGATGGTGGTTCAAGCCACTTAGGTTTCATGTATGAAAGGTTGGAACATGGGCAATCATTTTCTGGAGATGGTAATGGTAATTTTTTGGTTGGTATGCAGAATTGGAAATTGAAATTTAAGGATGCTTCCTCTGCTGCTAAAGCAGCGGCTGAGTTTGCAGAACATTGAAGCGCAATATTGTGTGGATGATGGTGGTTCATGCCACTTAGGTTTCAATTATGAAAGGTTGGAAGATGGGCAATCATTTCCTGGAGATGGTAATGGTAATTTTTCTGTTGGCAGGCAGAATTGGAACATGAAATTTAAGGATGCTTCCTCTGCTGCTCAAGCAGCGGCTGAGTTTGCAGAACATTGCAAGCCTAGCTGCCATAGCTGTTGTAGAACTTTCAAGGAAATATTGTGTTAATGATGGTGGTTCAAGCCAATTAGGTTTCATGTATGAAAGGTTGGAACATGGGCAATCATTTCCTGGAGATGGTAAAGGTGATTTTTCTGTTGGCAGGCAAAATTGGAACATGAAATTTAAGGATTCTTCCTCTGCTGCTCAAGCAGCGGCTGAGTTTGCAGAACATGCAAGCCTAGCTGCCATAGCTATTGTAGAACTTTAAAGGCAATATTGTGTTGATGATGGTTGTTCATGCCACTTAGATTTCAAGGATGAAAGGTTGGAACATGGGCAATCATTTCCTGGAGATGGAAATGGTAATTTTTCCGTTCGCAGGCAGAATTGGAACATGAAATTTAAGGATGCTACCTCTGCTGCTCAAGCAGCGGCTGAGTTTGCAAACCATTCAAGCCTAGCTGCCAGAGCTGTTGTAGAACTTTAAAGGCAATATTGTGTTGTTGATGGTGGTTCATGCCACTTAGGTTTCAAGGATGAAAGGTTGGAACATGGACAATCATTTCCTAGAGATGGTAATGGTAATTTTTCTGTTGGCAGGTAGAACTGGAACATGAAATTTAAGTATGCTACCTCTACTGCTCAAGCATCGGCTGAGTTTGCAGAATATTCAAGCCTAGCTGACATAGCTGTTGTAGAACTTTCAAGGAAATATTGTGTTAATGATGGTGGTTCAAGCCACTTAGGTTTCATGTATGAAAGGTTGGAACATGGGCAATCATTTTCTAGAGATGGTAATGGTAATTGTTTGGTTGGTATGCAGAATTGGAACTTGAAATTTAAGGATGCTTCCTCTGCTGCTAAAGCAGCGGCTGAGTTTGCAGAACATTGAAGCGCAATATTGTGTGGATGATGGTGGTTCATGCCACTTAGGTTTCAAGTATGAAAGGTTGGAACATGGGCAATCATTTCCTGGAGATGGTAATGGTAATTTTTCTTTTGGCAGGCAGAATTGGAACATGAAATTTAAGGATGCTTCCTCTGCTGCTCAAGCAGCGGCTGAGTTTGCAGAACATGCAATCCTAGCTGCCATAGCTATTGTAGAACTTTAAAGGCAATATTGTATTGATGATGGTGGTTCATGCCACTTAGATTTCAAGGATGAAAGGTTGGAACATGGGCAATCATTTCCTGGAGATGGTAATGGTATTTTTTCCTTTGGCAGGCAAAATTGGAACATGAAATTTAAGGATGCTACCTCTGCTGCTCAAGCAGCGGCTGAGTTTGCAAAACATTCAAGCCTAGCTGCCAGAGCTGTTGTAGAACTTTAAAGGTAATATTGTGTTGATGATGGTGGTTCATGCCACTTAGGTTTCAAGGATGAAAGGTTGGAACATGGGCAATCATTTCCTAGAGATGGTAATGGTAATTTTTCTGTTGGCATGCAGAATTGAACATGAAATTTAAGGATGCTTCCTCTGCTGCTGAAGCAGCGGCTGAGTTTGCAGAACATGCAAGCCTAGCTGCCATAGCTATTGTAGAACTTTAAAGGCAATATTGTGTTTATGATGGTGGTTCATGCCACTTAGATTTCAAGGATGAAAGGTTGGAACATAGGCAATCATTTCCTGGAGATGGTAATGGTAATTTTTCGGTTGGCAGGCAGAATTGGAACATGAAATTTAAGGATGCTACCTCTGCTGCTCAAGCAGCGGCTGAGTTTGCAAACCATTCAAGCCTAGCTGCCAGAGCTGTTGTAGAACTTTAAAGGCAATATTGTGTTGTTGATGGTGGTTCATGCCACTTAGGTTTCAAGGATGAAAGGTTGGAACATGGACAATCATTTCCTAGAGATGGTAATGGTAATTTTTCTGTTGGCAGGTAGAACTGGAACATGAAATTTAAGTATGCTACCTCTACTGCTCAAGCATCGGCTGAGTTTGCAGAACATTCAAGCCTAGCTGACATAGCTGTTGTAGAACTTTCAAGGAAATATTGTGTTAATGATGGTGGTTCAAGCCACTTAGGTTTCATGTATGAAAGGTTGGAACATGGGCAATCATTTTCTAGAAATGGTAATGGTAATTGTTTGGTTGGCATGCAGAATTGGAACTTGAAATTTAAGGATGCTTCCTCTGCTGCTTAAGCAACGGCTGAGTTTGCAGAACATTGAAGCGCAATATTATGTGGATGATGGTGGTTCATGCCACTTAGGTTTCAAGTATGAAAGGTTGGAACATGGGCAATCATTTCCTAGAGATGGTAATGGTAATTTTTCTGTTGGCAGGTAGAACTGGAACATAAAATTTAAGGATGCTTCCTCTGCTGCTCAAGCAGCGACTGAGTTTGCAGAACATGGAAGCCTAGCTGCCATAGCTATTGTAGAACTTTAAAAGTAATATTGTGTTAGTGATGGTGGTTCATGCCACTTAGATTTCAAGGATGAAAGGTTGGAACATGGGCAATCATTTCCTGGAGATGGTAATGGTATTTTTTCCTTTGGCAGGCAAAATTGGAACATGAAATTTAAGGATGCTACCTCTGCTGCTCAAGCAGCGGCTGAGTTTGCAAAACATTCAAGCCTAGCTGCCAGAGCTGTTGTAGAACTTTAAAGGTAATATTGTGTTGATGATGGTGGTTCATGCCACTTAGGTTTCAAGGATGAAAGGTTGGAACATGGGCAATCATTTCCTAGAGATGGTAATGGTAATTTTTCTGTTGGCATGCAGAATTGAACATGAAATTTAAGGATGCTTCCTCTGCTGCTGAAGCAGCGGCTGAGTTTGCAGAACATGCAAGCCTAGCTGCCATAGCTATTGTAGAACTTTAAAGGCAATATTGTGTTTATGATGGTGGTTCATGCCACTTAGATTTCAAGGATGAAAGGTTGGAACATAGGCAATCATTTCCTGGAGATGGTAATGGTAATTTTTCGGTTGGCAGGCAGAATTGGAACATGAAATTTAAGGATGCTACCTCTGCTGCTCAAGCAGTGGCTGAGTTTGCAGAACATTCAAGCCTAGCTTTCATAGCTGTTGTAGAACTTTCAAGGAAATATTGTGTTAATGATGGTGGTTCAAGTCAATTAAGTTTCATGTATGAAAGGTTGGAACATGGGCAATCATTTCCTGGAGATGGTAAAGGTGATTTTTCTGTTGGCAGGCAAAATTGGAACATGAAATTTAAGGATTCTTCCTCTGCTGCTCAAGCAGCGGCTGAGTTTGCACAACTTGCAAGCCTAGCTGCCATAGCTATTGTAGAACTTTAAAGGCAATATTGTGTTGATGATGGTGGTTCGTGCCACTTAGATTTCATGGATGAAAGATTGGAACATGGGCAATCATTTTCTGGAGATAGTAATGGTAATTTTTTGGTTGGCATGCAGAATTGGAACATGAAATTTGAGGATGCTACCTCTGCTGCTTAAGCAACGGCTGAGTTTGCAGAACATTGAAGCGCAATATTATGTGGATGATGGTGGTTCATGCCACTTAGGTTTCAAGTATGAAAGGTTGGAACATGGGCAATCATTTCCTAGAGATGGTAATGGTAATTTTTCTGTTGGCAGGTAGAACTGGAACATAAAATTTAAGGATGCTTCCTCTGCTGCTCAAGCAGCGACTGAGTTTGCAGAACATGGAAGCCTAGCTGCCATAGCTATTGTAGAACTTTAAAAGTAATATTGTGTTAGTGATGGTGGTTCAAGCCACTTAGGTTTCATGTATGAAAGGTTGGAACATGGGCAATCATTTCGTGGAGATGGTAATGGTAATTTTTTGGTTGGCATGCAGAATTGGAACATGAAATTTAAGGATGCTACCTCTGCTGCTCAAGCAGCGGCTGAGTTTGCAGAACATTCAAGCGCAATATTGTGTGGATGATGGTGGTTCATGCGACTTAGGTTTCAAGTATGAAAGGTTGGAACATGGGCAATCATTTCCTGGAGATGGTAATGGTAATTTTTCTGTTGGCAAGCAGAATTGGAACATGAAATTTAAGGATGTTTCCTCTGCTGCTCAAGCAGCGGCTGAGTTTGCAGAATATGCAAGCCTAGCTGCCATAGCTATTGTAGAACTTTAAAGGCAATATTGTGTTGATGATGGTGGTTCATTCCACTTAGGTTTCAAGTATGAAAGGTTGGAACATGGGCAATCATTTCCTGGAGATGGTAATGGTAATTTTTCTGTTGGCATGCAGAATTGGAACATGACATTTAAGGATGCTTCCTCTGCTGCTCAAGCAGCGGCTGAGTTTGCAGAACATGCAAGCCTAGCTGCCATAGCAATTGTAGAACTTTAAAGACAATATTGTGTTGATGATGGTGGTTCATGCCACTTAGATTTCAAGGATGAAAGGTTGGAACATGGGCAATCATTTCCTGGAGATGGTAATGGTAATTTTTTGGTTGGCAGGTAGAATTGGAACATGAAATTTAAGGATGCTACCTCTGCTGCTCAAGCAGCGACTGAGTTTGCAGAACATGCAAGCCTAGCTGCCATAGTTATTGTAGAACTTTAAAGGCAATATTGTGTTGATAATGGTTGTTCGTGCCATTTAGATTTCAAGGATGAAAGGTTGGAACAATGGCAATCATTTCCTGGAGATGGTAATGGTAATTTTGCTGTTGACAGGCAGAATTGGAACATGAAATTTAAGGATGCTTCCACTGCTGCTCAAGCAGCGGCTGAGTTTGCAGAACATGCAAGCCTAGCTGCCATAGCTATTGTAGAACTTTAAAGGCAATATTGTTTTGATGATGGTGGTTCATGCCACTTAGGTTTCAAGTATGAAAGGTTGGAACATGTGCAATCATTTCCTGGAGATGGTAATGGTAATTTTTCTGTTGGCATGCAGAATTGAACATGAAATTTAAGGATGCTTCCTCTGCTGCTCAAGCAGCGGCTGAGTTTGCAGAACATGCAAGCCTAGCTGCCATAGCTATTGTAGAACTTTAAAGGCTATATTGTGTTGATGATGGTGGTTCATGCCACTTAGATTTCAAGGATGAAAGGTTGGAACATGGGCAATCATTTCCTGGAGATGGTAATGGTATTTGTTCCGTTGGCAGGCAGAATTGGAACATGAAATTTAAGGATGCTACCTCAGCTGCTCAAGCAGCGGCTGAGTTTGCAAAACATTCAAGCCTAGCCGCCAGAGCTGTTGTAGAACTTTAAAGGCAATATTGTGTTGATGATGGTGGTTCATGCCACTTAGGTTTCAAGGATGAAAGGTTTGAACATGGGCAACCATTTCCTGGAGATGGTAATTGTAAATTGTCTTTTTGCCGGCAGAATTGGAACATGAAATTTAAGGATGCTACCTCTGCTGCTCAAGCAGCGGCTGAGTTTGCAGAACATGCAAGCCTAGCTGCCAGAGCTGTTATAGAACTTTCAAGGCAATATTATGTTGATGATAGTGGTTTATACCACTTAGGTTTCAAGGATGAAAGGTTGGAACATGGGCAATCATTTCCTGGAGATGGTAATGGTAATTTTTCTGTTGGCATGCAAAATTGGAACATGAAATTTAAAGATGCTTCCTCTGCTGCTCAAGCAGCGGCTGAGTTTGCAGAACATGCAAGCCTAGCTGCCATAGCTATTGTAGAACTTTAAAGGCAATATTGTGTTTATGATGGTGGTTAATGCCACTTAGATTTCAAGGATGAAAGGTTGGAACATAGGCAATCATTTCCTGGAGATGGTAAAGGTAATTTTTCGGTTGGCAGGCAGAATTGGAACATGAAATTTAAGGATGCTACCTCTACTGCTCAAGCAGTGGCTGAGTTTGCAGATCATTCAAGCCTAGCTGCCATAGCTGTTGTAGAACTTTCAAGGAAATATTGTGTTAATGATGGTGGTTCAAGCGAATTAGGTTTCATGTGTGAAAGGTTGGAACATGGGCAATCATTTCCTGGAGATGGTAAAGGTGATTTTTCTGTTGGCAGGTAAAATTGGAACATGAAATTTAAGGATTCTTCCTCTGCTGCTCAAGCAGCGGCTGAGTTTGCACAACATGCAAGCCTAGCTGCCATAGCTATTGTAGAACTTTAAAGGCAATATTGTGTTGATGATGGTGGTTCATGCCACTTAGATTTCAAGGATGAAAGGTTGGAACATGGGCAATTATTTCCTGGAGATGGTAATGGTAATTGTTTGGTTGGCATGCTGATTTGGAACATGAAATTTAAGGATGCTACCTCTACTGCTAAAGCAGCGGCTGAGTTTGCAGAACATTCAAGTGCAATATTGTGTGGATGATGGTGGTTCATGCCACTTAGGTTTCAAGTATGAAAGGTTGGAACATGGGCAATCATTTCCTGGTGAAGGTAACGGTAATTGTTTTGTTGGCAGGCAGAATTGGAACATGAAATTTAAGGATGCTACCTCTGCTGCTCAAGCAGCGGCTGAGTTTGCAAAACATTCAAGCCTAGCTGCCATAGCTATTGTAGAACTTTAAAGGCAATATTGTGTTTATGATGGTGGTTCATGCCACTTAGATTTCAAGGATAAAAGGTTGGAACATAGGCAATCATTTCCTGGAGATGGTAAAGGTAATTTTTCGGTTGGCAGGCAGAATTGGAACATGAAATTTAAGGATGCTATCTCTGCTGCTCAAGCAGTGGCTGAGTTTGCAGATCATTCAAGCCTAGCTGCCATAGCTGTTGTAGAACTTTCAAGGAAATATTGTGTTAATGATGGTGGTTCAAGCGAATTAGGTTTCATGTGTGAAAGGTTGGAACATGGGCAATCATTTCCTGGTGATGGTAAAGGTGATTTTTCTGTTGGCAGGCAAAATTGGAACATGAAATTTAAGGATTCTTCCTCTGCTGCTGAAGCAGCGGCTGAGTTTGCACAACATGCAGGCCTAGCTGCGATAGCTATTGTAGAACTTTAAAGGCAATATTGTGTTGATGATGGTGGTTCATGCCACTTAGATTTCAAGGATGAAAGGTTGGAACATGGGCAATTATTTCCTGGAGATGGTAATGGTAATTGTTTGGTTGGCATGCTGATTTGGAACATGAAATTTAAGGATGCTACCTCTGCTGCTAAAGCAGCGGCTGAGTTTGCAGAACATTCAAGTGCAATATTGTGTGGATGATGGTGGTTCATGCCACTTAGGTTTCAAGTATGAAAGGTTGGAACATGGGCAATCATTTCCTGGTGAAGGTAACGGTAATTGTTTTGTTGGCAGGCAGAATTGGAACATGAAATTTAAGGATGCTACCTCTGCTGCTCAAGCAGCGGCTGAGTTTGCAAAACATTCAAGCCTAGCTGCCATAGCTATTGTAGAACTTTAAAGGCAATATTGTGTTTATGATGGTGGTTCATGCCACTTAGATTTCAAGGATAAAAGGTTGGAACATAGGCAATCATTTCCTGGAGATGGTAAAGGAAATTGTTCGGTTGGCAGGCAGAATTGGAACATGAAATTTAAGGATGCTACCTCTGCTGCTCAAGCAGTGGCTGAGTTTGCAGATCATTCAAGCCTAGCTGCCATAGCTGTTGTAGAACTTTCAAGGAAATATTGTGTTAATGATGGTGGTTCAAGCGAATTAGGTTTCATGTGTGAAAGGTTGGAACATGGGCAATCATTTCCTGGAGATGGTAAAGGTGATTTTTCTGTTGGCAGGCAAAATTGGAACATGAAATTTAAGGATTCTTCCTCTGCTGCTCAAGCAGCGGCTGAGTTTGCACAACATGCAGGCCTAGCTGCCATAGCTATTGTAGAACTTTAAAGGCAATATTGTGTTGATGATGGTGGTTCATGCCACTTAGATTTCAAGGATGAAAGGTTGGAACATGGGCAATTATTTCCTGGAGATGGTAATGGTAATTGTTTGGTTGGCATGCTGATTTGGAACATGAAATTTAAGGATGCTACCTCTGCTGCTAAAGCAGCGGCTGAGTTTGCAGAACATTCAAGTGCAATATTGTGTGGATGATGGTGGTTCATGCCACTTAGGTTTCAAGTATGAAAGGTTGGAACATGGGCAATCATTTCCTGGTGAAGATAACGGTAATTGTTTTGTTGGCAGGCAGAATTGGAACATGAAATTTAAGGATGCTACCTCTGCTGCTCAAGCAGCGGCTGAGTTTGCAAAACATTCAAGCCTAGCTGCCAGAGCTGTTGTAGAACTTTAAAGGCAATATTGTGTTGATGATGGTGGTTCATGCAACTTAGGTTTCAAGGATGAAAGGTTTGAACATGGGCAACCATTTCCTGGAGATGGTAATTGTAAATTGTCTTTTTGCCGGCAGAATTGGAACATGAAATTTAAGGATGCTACCTCTGCTGCTCAAGCAGTGGCTGAGTTTGCAGAACATGCAAGCCTAGCTGCCAGAGCTGTTATAGAACTTTCAAGGCAATATTATGTTGATGATAGTGGTTTATACCACTTAGGTTTTAAGGATGAAAGGTTGGAACATGGGCAATCATTTCCTGGAGATGGTAATGGTAATTTTTTTGTTGGCATGCAAAATTGGAACATGAAATTTAAAGATGCTTCCTCTGCTGCTCAAGCAGCGGCTGAGTTTGCAGAACATGCAAGCCTAGCTGCCATAGCTATTGTAGAACTTTAAAGGCAATATTGTGTTTATGATGGTGGTTCATGCCACTTAGATTTCAAGGATGAAAGGTTGGAACATAGGCAATCATTTCCTGGAGATGGTAAAGGTCATTTTTCGGTTGGCAGGCAGAATTGGAACATGAAATTTAAGGATGCTACCTCTGCTGCTCAAGCAGTGGCTGAGTTTGCAGATCATTCAAGCCTAGCTGCCATAGCTGTTGTAGAACTTTCAAGGAAATATTGTGTTAATGATGGTGGTTCAAGCGAATTAGGTTTCATGTGTGAAAGGTTGGAACATGGGCAATCATTTCCTGGAGATGGTAAAGGTGATTTTTCTGTTGGCAGGCAAAATTGGAACATGAAATTTAAGGATTCTTCCTCTGCTGCTCAAGCAGCGGCTGAGTTTGCACAACATGCAAGCCTAGCTGCCATAGCTATTGTAGAACTTTAAAGGCAATATTGTGTTGATGATGGTGGTTCATGCCACTTAGATTTCAAGGATGAAAGGTTGGAACATGGGCAATTATTTCCTGGAGATGGTAATGGTAATTGTTTGGTTGGCATGCTGATTTGGAACATGAAATTTAAGGATGCTACCTCTGCTGCTAAAGCAGCGGCTGAGTTTGCAGAACATTCAAGTGCAATATTGTGTGGATGATGGTGGTTCATGCCACTTAGGTTTCAAGTATGAAAGGTTGGAACATGGGCAATCATTTCCTGGTGAAGGTAACGGTAATTGTTTTGTTGGCAGGCAGAATTGGAACATGAAATTTAAGGATGCTACCTCTGCTGCTCAAGCAGCGGCTGAGTTTGCAAAACATTCAAGCCTAGCTGCCATAGCTATTGTAGAACTTTAAAGGCAATATTGTGTTTATGATGGTGGTTCATGCCACTTAGATTTCAAGGATGAAAGGTTGGAACATGGGCAATCATTTCCTCGAGATGGTAATGGTAATTCTTTGGTTGGCATGCAGAATTGGAACATGAAATTTAAGGAAGCTACCTCTGCTGCTAAAGCAACGGCTGAGTTTGTAGAACATTCAAGCGCAATATTGTGTGGATGATTGTGGTTCATGCCACTTAGGTTTGAAGTATGAAAGGTCTGAACATGGGCAATCATTTCCTGGAGATGGTAATGGTAATTTTTCTGTTGGCAGGCAGAATTGGAACATGAAATTTAAGGATGCTTCCTCTGCTGCTCAAGCAGCGGCTGAGTTTGCAGAACATGCAAGCCTAGCTGCCATAGTTATTGTAGAAATTTCAAGGCAATATTGTGTTGATGATGGTGGTTCATGCCACTTAGGATTCAAGTATGAAAGGTTGGAACATGGACAATCATTTCCTGGAGATGGTACTGGTAATTTGTCTGTTGGCAGGCAGAATTGGAACATGAAATTTAAGGATGCTTCCTCTGCTGCTCAAGCAGTGGCTGAGTTTGCAGAATATGCAAGCCTAGCTTCCATAGATATTGTAGAACTTTAAAGGCAATATTGTGTTGATGATGGTGGTTCATGCCACTTAGGTTTCAAGTATGAAAGGTTGGAACATGGGCAATCATTTCCTGGAGATGGTAATGGTAATTGTTTGGTTGGCATGCAGAATTGGAACATGAAATTTAAGGATGTTACCTCTGGTGCTCAAGCAGCGACTGAGTTTGCAGAACATTCGAGCGCAATATTGTGTGGATGATGGTGGTTCATGCCACTTAGGTTTCAAGTATGAAAGGTTGGAACATGGGCAATCATTTCCTGGTGAAGGTAACGGTAATTGTTTTGTTGGCAGGCAGAATTGGAACATGAAATTTAAGGATGCTACCTCTGCTGCTCAAGCAGCGGCTGAGTTTGCAAAACATTCAAGCCTAGCTGCCATAGCTATTGTAGAACTTTAAAGGCAATATTGTGTTTATGATGGTGGTTCATGCCACTTAGATTTCAAGGATGAAAGGTTGGAACATGGGCAATCATTTCCTCGAGATGGTAATGGTAATTCTTTGGTTGGCATGCAGAATTGGAACATGAAATTTAAGGAAGCTACCTCTGCTGCTAAAGCAGCGGCTGAGTTTGTAGAACATTCAAGCGCAATATTGTGTGGATGATTGTGGTTCATGCCACTTAGGTTTCAAGTATGAAAGGTCTGAACATGGGCAATCATTTCCTGGAGATGGTAATGGTAATTTTTCTGTTGGCAGGCAGAATTGGAACATGAAATTTAAGGATGCTTCCTCTGCTGCTCAAGCAGCGGCTGAGTTTGCAGAACATGCAAGCCTAGCTGCCATAGTTATTGTAGAAATTTCAAGGCAATATTGTGTTGATGATGGTGGTTCATGCCACTTAGGATTCAAGTATGAAAGGTTGGAACATGGACAATCATTTCCTGGAGATGGTACTGGTAATTTGTCTGTTGGCAGGCAGAATTGGAACATGAAATTTAAGGATGCTTCCTCTGCTACTCAAGCAGTGGCTGAGTTTGCAGAATATGCAAGCCTAGCTTCCATAGATATTGTAGAACTTTAAAGGCAATATTGTGTTGATGATGGTGGTTCATGCCACTTAGGTTTCAAGTATGAAAGGTTGGAACATGGGCAATCATTTCCTGGAGATGGTAATGGTAATTGTTTGGTTGGCATGCAGAATTGGAACATGAAATTTAAGGATGTTACCTCTGGTGCTCAAGCAGCGACTGAGTTTGCAGAACATTCGAGCGCAATATTGTGTGGATGATGGTGGTTCATGCCACTTAGGTTTCAAGTATGAAAGGTTGGAACATGGGCAATCATTTCCTGGTGAAGGTAACGGTAATTGTTTTGTTGGCAGGCAGAATTGGAACATGAAATTTAAGGATGCTACCTCTGCTGCTCAAGCAGCGGCTGAGTTTGCAAAACATTCAAGCCTAGCTGCCATAGCTATTGTAGAACTTTAAAGGCAATATTGTGTTTATGATGGTGGTTCATGCCACTTAGATTTCAAGGATGAAAGGTTGGAACATGGGCAATCATTTCCTCGAGATGGTAATGGTAATTCTTTGGTTGGCATGCAGAATTGGAACATGAAATTTAAGGAAGCTACCTCTGCTGCTAAAGCAGCGGCTGAGTTTGTAGAACATTCAAGCGCAATATTGTGTGGATGATTGTGGTTCATGCCACTTAGGTTTCAAGTATGAAAGGTCTGAACATGGGCAATCATTTCCTGGAGATGGTAATGGTAATTTTTCTGTTGGCAGGCAGAATTGGAACATGAAATTTAAGGATGCTTCCTCTGCTGCTCAAGCAGCGGCTGAGTTTGCAGAACATGCAAGCCTAGCTGCCATAGCTATTGTAGAAATTTCAAGGCAATATTGTGTTGATGATGGTGGTTCATGCCACTTAGGATTCAAGTATGAAAGGTTGGAACATGGACAATCATTTCCTGGAGATGGTACTGGTAATTTGTCTGTTGGGAGGCAGAATTGGAACATGAAATTTAAGGATGCTTCCTCTGCTGCTCAAGCAGTGGCTGAGTTTGCAGAATATGCAAGCCTAGCTGCCATAGCTATTGTAGAACTTTAAAGGCAATATTGTGTTTATGATGGTGGTTCATGCCACTTAGATTTCAAGGATGAAAGGTTGGAACATGGGCAATCATTTCCTCGAGATGGTAATGGTAATTCTTTGGTTGGCATGCAGAATTGGAACATGAAATTTAAGGAAGCTACCTCTGCTGCTAAAGCAGCGGCTGAGTTTGTAGAACATTCAAGCGCAATATTGTGTGGATGATGGTGGTTCATGCCACTTAGGTTTCAAGTATGAAAGGTTGGAACATGGGCAATCATTTCCTGGTGAAGGTAACGGTAATTGTTTTGTTGGCAGGCAGAATTGGAACATGAAATTTAAGGATGCTACCTCTGCTGCTCAAGCAGCGGCTGAGTTTGCAAAACATTCAAGCCTAGCTGCCATAGCTATTGTAGAACTTTAAAGGCAATATTGTGTTTATGATGGTGGTTCATGCCACTTAGATTTCAAGGATGAAAGGTTGGAACATGGGCAATCATTTCCTCGAGATGGTAATGGTAATTCTTTAGTTGGCATGCAGAATTGGAACATGAAATTTAAGGAAGCTACCTCTGCTGCTAAAGCAGCGGCTGAGTTTGTAGAACATTCAAGCGCAATATTGTGTGGATGATTGTGGTTCATGCCACTTAGGTTTCAAGTATGAAAGGTCTGAACATGGGCAATCATTTCCTGGAGATGGTAATGGTAATTTTTCTGTTGGCAGGCAGAATTGGAACATGAAATTTAAGGATGCTTCCTCTGCTGCTCAAGCAGCGGCTGAGTTTGCAGAACATGCAAGCCTAGCTGCCATAGCTATTGTAGAAATTTCAAGGCAATATTGTGTTGATGATGGTGGTTCATGCCACTTAGGATTCAAGTATGAAAGGTTGGAACATGGACAATCATTTCCTGGAGATGGTACTGGTAATTTGTCTGTTGGGAGGCAGAATTGGAACATGAAATTTAAGGATGCTTCCTCTGCTGCTCAAGCAGTGGCTGAGTTTGCAGAATATGCAAGCCTAGCTTCCATAGATATTGTAGAACTTTAAAGGCAATATTGTGTTGATGATGGTGGTTCATGCCACTTAGGTTTCAAGTATGAAAGGTTGGAACATGGGCAATCATTTCCTGGAGATGGTAATGGTAATTGTTTGGTTGGCATGCAGAATTGGAACATGAAATTTAAGGATGTTACCTCTGGTGCTCAAGCAGCGACTGAGTTTGCAGAACATTCGAGCGCAATATTGTGTGGATGATGGTGGTTCATGCCACTTAGGTTTCAAGTATGAAAGGTTGGAACATGGTCAATCATTTCCTGGAGATGGTAATGGTAATTTTTCTGTTGGCAGGTAGAATTGGAACATGAAATTTAAGGATGCTACCTCTGCTGCTCAAGCAGCGACTGAGTTTGCAGAACATGCAAGCCTAGCTGCCATAGCTATTGTAGAACTTTAAAGGCAATATTGTGTTGATGATGGTGGTTTATGCCACTTAGATTTCAAGGATTAAAGGTTGGAACATGGGAAATCATTTCCTGGAGATGGTAATGGTACTTTTTCGGTTGGCAGGCAGAATTGGAACATGAAATTTAAGGATGCAACCTCTGCTGCTTAAGTAGCGGCTGAGTTTGCAGAACATTCAAGCCTAGCTGCCATAGCTGTTGTTGAACTTTCAAGGAAATATTGTGTTAATGATGGTGGTTCAAGCCAATTAGGTTTCATGCATGAAAGGTTGGAACATGGGCAATCATTTCCTGGAGATGGTTATGGTAATTTTTCTGTTGGCAGGAAGAATTGGAAAATGAAATTTAAGGATTCTTCCTCTGCTGCTCAAGCAGCGGCTGAGTTTGCAGAACATGCGAGCCTAGCTGCCATAGCAATTGTAGAACTTTAAAGCTAATATTGTGTTGATGATGGTGGTTCATGCCACTTAGATTTCAAGGATGAAAGGTTGGAACATGGGCAATAATTTCCTGGAGATGGTAATGGTAATTTTTCGGTTGGCATGCAGAATTGGAACATGAAATTTAAGGATGCAACCTCTGCTGCTAAAGCAGCGGCTGAGTTTGGAGAACATTCAAGCGCAATATTGTGTGGATGATGGTGGTTCATGCCACTTAGGTTTCAAGTATGAAATGTTGGAACATGGGCAATCATTTCCTGGAGATGGTAATGGTAATTTTTCTGTTGGCAGGCAGAATTGGAACATGAAATTTAAGGATGCTTCCTCTGCTGCTCAAGCAGCGGCTGAGTTTGCAGAACATGCAAGCCTAGCTGCCATAGCTATTGTAGAACTTTAAAGGCAATATTGTGTTGATGATGGTGGTTCATGCCACTTAGGTTTCAAGGATGAAAGGTTGGAACATGGGCAATCATTTCCTGGAGATGGTAATGGTAATTTTTCTGTTGGCAGGCAGAATTGGAACATGAAATTTTAGGATTTTTCCTCTGCTTCTCAAGCAGCGGCTGAGTTTGCAGAACAAGCAAGCCTAGCTGCCATAACTATTGTAGAACTTAAAAGGCAATATTTGTGTTGATGATGGTGGTTCATGCCACTTAGATTTCAAGGATGAAAGGTTGGAACATGGGCAATCATTTCCTGGAGATGGTAATGGAAATTTTTTGGTTGGCATGCAGAATTAGAACATGAAATTTAAGGATGCTACCTATGCTGCTAAAGCAGCGGCTGGGTTTGCAGAACATTCAAGCGCAATATTGTGTGGATGATGGTGATTCATGCCACTTAGGTTTCAAGTATGAAAGGTTGGAACATGGGCAATCATTTCCTGGAGATGGTAATAGTAATTATTCTGTTGGCAGGCAGAATTGGAACATGAAATTTAAGTATGCTTCCTCTGCTGCTCAAGCAGTGGCTGAGTTTGCAGAACATGCAAGCCTAGCTGCCATAGCTATTGTAGAACTTTAAAGGCAATATTGTGTTGATGATGGTGGTTCATGCCACTCAGATTTCAAGGATGAAAGGTTGGAACATGGGCAATCATTTCCTGGAGATGGTAATGGTAATTTTTCGGTTGGCAGACAGAATTGGAACATGAAATTTAAGGATGCTACCTCTGCTGCTCAAGCAGCGGCTGAGTTTGCAGAACATTCAAGCCTAGCTGCCATAGCTGTTGTACAACTTTCAAGGAAATATTGTGTTAATGATGGTGGTTCAAGCCAATTAGGTTTCATGTATGAATGGTTGGAACATGGGCAATCATTTCCTGGAGATGGTAATGGTAATTTTTCTCTTGGCAGGTAGAATTGGAACATGAAATTTAAGGATGCTTCCTCTGCTGCTCAAGCAGCGGCTGAGTTTGCAGAACATGCAAGCCTAGCTGCCATAACTATTGTAGAACTTTAAAGGCAATATTGTGTTGATGATGGTGGTTCATGCCACTTAGGTTTCAAGTATGAAAGGTTGGAACATAGGCAATCATTTCCTGGAGATGGTAATGGTAATTTTTTGGTTGGCATGCAGAATTGGAACATGAAATTTAAGGATGCTACCTCAGCTGCTCAAGCAGCGGCTGAGTTTGCAGAACATTCAAGCGCAATATTGTGTGGATGATGGTGGATCATGCCACTTAGGTTTCGAGGATGAAAGGTTGGAACATGGGAAATCATTTCCTGGAGATAGTAATGGTAATTTTTCGGTTGGCAGGCAGAATTGGAACATGAAATTTAAGGATGCTACCTCTGCTCCTCAAGCAGCGGCTGATTTTTCAGAACATTCAAGCGCAATATTGTGTGGATGATGGTGGTTCGTGCCACTTAGGTTTCAAGTATGAAAGGTTGGAACATGGGCAATCATTTCCTGGAGATGGTAATGGTAATTTTTCTGTTGGCAGGTAGAATTGGAACATGAAATTTAAGGATGCTTCCTCTGCTGCTCAAGCAGCCGCTGCTTGAGCAGCAGAGGTAGCATCCTTATATTTCATGTTCCAATTCTGCCAGCCAACAGAAAAATTACCATTACCATCTTCAGGAAATGATTGCCCATGTTCCAACCTTTCATCCTTGAAACCTAAGTGGCATGAACCACCATCACCAACACACTATTGCCTTTATAGTTCTACAATAGCTCTGGCAGCTAAGCTTGCGTGTTCTGCAAACTCAGCCGCTGCTTGAGCAGTAGAGGTAGTATCCTTAAATTTCATGTTCCAATTCTGCCTGCCAACAGAAAAATTACTATATCCATGAAATGATTGCCCATGTTCCAACCTTTCATACTTGAAACCTAAGTCGCATGAACCACCATCATCAACACAATATTGCCTTGAAAGTTCTACAATAGCTCTGGCAGCTAGGCCTGCATGTTCTGTAAACTCAGCCGTTGCTTGAGCGGCAGAGGTAGCATACTTAAATTTCATGTTCCAATTCTGCCAGCCAACAGAAAAATTACCATTACCATCTCCAGGAAATGATTGCCCTTGTTCCAACCTTTCATCCTTGAAACCTAAGCGGCTTGAACCACCATCATCAACACACTATTGCATTTAAAGTTCTACAACAGCTCTGGCAGCTAAGCTTGTATGTTCTGCAAACTCAGCCGCTGCTTGAGCAGCAGAGTTAGTATCCTTAAATTTCATGTTCCAATTCTGCCTGCCAACAGAAAAATTACTATATCCATGAAATGATTGCCCATGTTCCAACCTTTCAACCTTGAAACCTAAGTGGCATGAACCACCATCATCGGTACAATATATCCTTGAAAGTTCTACAACAGCTCTGGCAGCTAGGCTTGCATGTTCTGCAAACTTAGCCGTTACTTGAGCAGCAGAGGTAGCATCATAAATTTCATGTTCCAATTCTTCCTGCCAACAGAAAAATTACCATTACCATCTCCAGGAAATGATTGCCCATGTTCCAATCTTTCATCCTTGAAACCTAAGTGGCATGAACCACCATCATCAACACAATATTTCCTTGAAAGTTCTACAACAGCTCTGGAAGCTAGGCCACCATGTTCTGCAAACTCAGCCGCTGCTTGAGCAGCAGAGGTAGCATCCTTAAATTTCATGTTCTAATTCTGCATGCCAATAGAAAATTTACCATCTCCAGGAAATGATTGCCCATGTTCCAACCATTCATCCTAGAAACCTAAGTGGCACGAACCACCATCATCAACACAATATTGCATTGAAAGTTCTACTATATCTCTGGCAGCTAGGCTTGCATGTTCTGGAAACTCAGTCGCTTCTTGAGCAGCAGAGGTAGCATCCTTAAATTTCATGTTCCAATTCTGCCTGCCAACAGAAATATTACCATTACCATCTCTAGGAAATGATTGCCCATGTTCCAACCTTTCATCTTTGAAACCTAAGTGGCATGAACCACGATCATCAACACAATATTGCATTGAAAGTTCTACTATATCTCTGGCAGCTAGGCTTGTATGTTCTGCAAACTCAGCCGCTGCTTGAGCAGCAAAGGTAGCATCCTTAAATTTCATGTTCCAATTCTGCCTGCCAACTGAAAAATTACTATGTCCTTGAAATGATTGCCCATGTTCCAACCTTTCAACCTTGAAACCTAAGTGGCATGAACCACCATCATCAACACAATATATCCTTGAAAGTTCTACAACAACTCTGGCAGCTAGGCTTGCATGTTCTGCAAACTCAGTCGTTGCTTGAGCAGCAGAGGTAGCATCATAAATTTCATGTTCCAATTCTGCCTGCCAACAGAAAAATTACCATTACCATCTCCAGGAAAGTAGAGAGATATTTGCAGGTTCGAGATACTGCGCAGACTGCATAGATGACAAGTAGGTGTGTCACTAAAGCATTTTGAGGAATACATTTCGTGTATTATATGAGGTATTTGGGACATAATATACACCAAATTGAAGGTCTTGGAATTTATTTTCTAACGCACTTAACTGTTAATTTATAAGACATCCAGATAAAACAACAAGCATCGGAAGATGGGCCAGTGCTACGGTGCCAAGCTAGCACATCTTTGACATTTCCAAAGTTGATATACATAGGTCTTAGGCCATCTTTATTTTCATTTATCCATAGAACACGACCTGAAAACATCCATAAATATATCCATAAGCTCTCTTATAGGGATTCAAAGAAGATTAAAATCCCGGGTACGAAATAAAAAAGCAATAATATTAGAACGATCCCTACGACATAGGTATCGCTATATCGCCTCTCTTTTTCATTGTAGTTTTAGTTTTGGGAGGTACTTCATAGTTAATAAAACGTCTAATTTCTGTATTTAAGCTTTAAATATCAAGAAAGGTTGATACATTCATTTCCTAATAGTTAGAACTCAAGGGACGATGATCGAAAGCCATGAGTTCAATTTATTTTACTTTTCGTGGACTGTTTTTAAGTCCACTCGTGTTGGCCTATTGTGCTGCTGATTTATGGAGTTTGGAAGGATAAAAGGGCACAAAGAAAATCCACATGTGGTAGGGTAGAAGGCTGAGCACTCGTCGTTGCAATTTCAGGCTAAGTGATAACTTGTTGATTGGGCGTGTTATGGTATATTTGGGGGTTTTGTGGTATTGAAGGTCCCAAATTGTAGTTGGGTTGTTTTTGAGTTGCTGATTGTATTGTGTTTGTATCTAGTCTATAGTAGGCTTGAGGTAGCAGTAAAATCAAGGGAAATGCTGACCATTTTATTTTTGAATCAAGTTATCGTTTGAGATACGTGATATACTAGAGCCATCTAAGTTGTACATGTATTTCATTATTATAGGGTTGGCACTCTAGTTTTCATAAATTTGTTGTTGATTTTCATTGACGACTTGTGGTATGTTAAAGCTATCTCTTCTTTTCTTTTGGCATTATCCATATGATACAAAAGAAACGCGCAAATGCGCAACTTTCATAAATGACCTATTCATGTAAGTACTAGGGGTGCCAATGTTCTTGATTCCCCATATGTCTTATTCTTATATCATTTGTTCATAGGTCTCATAAAATACGTAAGTTGATAAAGTTTATCCGAAGGTATAATGATGTTATGTCATTCTGAGAGATCTTATTGACTTACTTCATTATACATTGCATTCATTTATACATGTACATTGACCCATGACTAGATGGCATTATAGACGCATATATTATATGTATATGGTGTATAGGGAAAGGTTATGGCGTTATATATGGGCCACCACCTGATCAGCTGGTATACGTTGATGATTTCGCCCATAGAGGCCGAGATGATATGGGGATGCCCTCAGAGGCTTGATGATGTTATGTCTGCATATGCCTGTGCATGATATCACATTTATGCACATATGCATGACATTATAAATGTCATGATTCACATAGCTACTCAGACATACAGGTTGAGTTTTACTCCATGTTCCTTTCATGTCTTTTATATACCGCTTTCATGTCTTACATAGGCGGTACTTTATTTGTACTAACGTTCTTGTTGCCTAGAGACACTGTATTTCATACCCGCAGGTCCCGATAGTCAGTTGACAGTTGTCCTAGTAGGCTATCAGCTTAGCGGAAGGTGTTGGTGCACTCCACCTGCTCCGAAGTTACCTAATTGGTCAGTATGATTTGGACATGTATTGATTGGTATGGCTGGACCCTGTCCCTACCTTTATGACATTTATATACTCTTAGAGGCTTGTAGACAGATGTCATGTGTATTGATACTTGTATGGCCTTGTCGGCCTATGTATTGAGTGTACAAATGACCATGTCGGCCTTATATGCTTGTATGTCACATGTATAAGTTACTTTATCATGTTGGGTCGTCCTATATCTAGTATTCCCTTATGTTTTATTCTAGTTATCTCCTAACGGCCCTTCTATCCCATTTACCCATGATGGTGTGATGATAAATATACGTTATGTTGGTATTCGGTTGAGTAAGGCACCGGGTGCCAGTCGTGACATTTATTTTACTTATATTTATTTTTATTATATGATTCCATCTTTGATTTTGGAATTTACTTGATGAATTGAAAAGAGAAAGTGGATGTTTTTCTCAAAACCTTTCTAAAGTGAATATTTGGGATTTGAACATCGATTCAGAGTCGGATTTCAGTAAAATTAGTATGGTTGGACTCGTATTCCAATGGGTTACCGGAATTTGGGAGTTTTGTCGGGTTCCAAGATGCGGGCCTAGGTTGACATTTTTGTTAACTTTGGGTATTTGATTAGAGATTCGACCTTTATTGTTTGGTTTTGTTTCCTATGAGATTATTTGATGTTTTGAGTTGTTTTTGGATAGGTTCAAGCCATTCAGAGGTTGATTGTTTCGGGATGGTGCTTCAAGAATATTGATTTGCCTCACTTGAGGTAAGTATCTTACCCAAACTTGGTTGAGACACTAGTCGCTTGAGTTATTTGTGATATCTACGTGCTACGGGTGGCGCACATGTGCGGGGTTGAGCCCATGTGCATGCATTAGGGTATTTATTCATGCTCGGGGTAGTGCTCATGTTATGATATATCTTGAATTTATTGCTCAGCATTATGGTGTGATGTTTCTTATACTTTTACCCTGTTATGAGTTATTTGAGCCATGTTTGAGGTTACATAGAGATTAAATATCCTTATTGAACCTGGTAATTGCTACTTTCGTGATGTAATTGTCTGGTTTGAGCTATGATAGTACACTTTGCACATGCATACACCTTAGCATGTCACTTATAATAGTCTCAGAGTATGAAATTTGATGCCCATTGCTCATGTACATGCATTCTTAGATATCTGCTTTCCGTGTGATATGATTTGATTAGTGATATTGAGCATATGACCATATCGGATGGATTGTGATATTGAGCATGTGACCACATTGGGCAGCTTTTGATATTGAGCATTTGACCACGTCGAACAGATTGTGATATTAGCACGTGAGTTTTCCGTGAAATACGTGAGTTGTATGTTCGGTTTATATTCTTAGCACATGAGTAGTCCATGCCGATTCAAATATTGTTGTTATTGCCATGTGAGTTGTCCGTGTGGTTCATTTTATTAGAACATGAGTTGTCCATGCAGCGTATGGATATGGATCCTTCCCCCTAGGGCTACGCTATCGTGTTCGTTCTTGATGGTGTACATATGGATTGTGAGAAACCGACAGGTTTCTGGTTGAAGTGTGCCTTGGGAAGGCTGATTAGTGGTTTGGTCCTATCATTGAGATTCTGATGTGGGCCTTAGAGTCGTGTTGTGATTACTATTTATATCGGATTGTGCGCTTCAACAGATTTATGTTAGTTTATTGCATTTCTTATTTACTTATAATTTCCTTGGTTGATTACCTGATTTATTTGCTTATCATCATTATATATGGGTTAATCAAGGATTTCAAGATTTGATCATATTACTGTTATGCACTTGTTGCAATTACAAACTACACATCTGAATAGAGAGTATCATTTATAAATCTTACTTATGTTACCTCATCGAGGTTAGTTATGATACTTGTTGAGTACATGGGTTGGTAGTACTCATATTACACTTTTACACCTTACGTGTAGATCTTGGAGCTTATGTTGTTGATGACGGGATCTAGCATGAAGGTGTACTTGCTTTTTTGGATATAGCTACCACTTGTCCTTGGTAGTTTTAGATTTGTAATCCCACTCTTTCATGTTATTCATTTGTGGAATGAAGTGGATTGTTATGTCTTGTTGATGAGCTCAAATTCGAGAGAATTTAATGGCTGTATAGTGGTTGTGGTCATGAAAGGGCATATAGAGATGTCAGTTTGAGGCAAAGCAGGGGGATTATCTTCTGCGGGATGTTATGAGGGGATGTTACTTCATATCAGTAGATTATGTGCAGTAATTTGAGTTTGTATCGCTTGGGGAAGTTCGCACGGCTATCGCGAGGATGGATATGCGCTTAACAGATGATTTGAGCTATTTTTATTGTTAGAGCTACATGAGCGTATGAAGGACTTAGTTCAATTACAATAAGATATTATGGCAGTTACAGAGTAAGGGCATTGTGGGTTATCGATTGTTAAGTTTTGTGGCTTCGAGCCAAGTGGGGGAGTCTGTTGTCGATGATCAGTTGCATGGTCATGTGTTATGTTAGTTTTCATCTGAGGCATACTTATGGATCAATTATGACTTGAAGAGGTTGATTTCGAGGATGACTCGAATGAGGAAATTGCTAGATGTTCCGACCTACCCTTCCTCTATGGCTAATCGATACTACCAAAGCATTTGTTATTAAAAGTATTTACCTCTCAATTCATATTCCTTTACATGTCATTCATTTTATTGACATCATTGGCCATAACGCAATATCATTCTTGGCACATTAGCCGTACTTCATAATTCAGCTTACTATTCTATTTTCAATCATTATCATGAATAATTAACAACAAGGCCTTTCAAATTAAGACTTAAATCACATACTTGAGCAAATTATGGTCTTAGGGACATATGACTTCTTACACAATTGACATGGTAGCTTTCATAAGAATTCACGCTTTCAAATCATAACATAGTAACACACACAACCCATACTTAAACCACATACTCAAACATTAACTTAACATAGCAAGAATCTTTGGAATGCATTTTGAACACATAATTATTTCGACACAAGGCTTATTTGACAACAATTCAATTTATATATGGCATCATGAGACTTACAAGGACGTTGCGGGGTTCAATTCTAAGAGAAGGGTTTAGCCAACATACCTTGCCTCGAGCCCTTTTAATTTACTAACATATTCCTGAGATCCTAGCCACTTCGATCTATTTAGAGATATTGAAAAATTGAACACAAATTAGGAGAGAGTTTATGGTTCCAGCTCATTTGAGCATTTTATCAAACACTAGGTGTGTATTATGATTTCAAGGTCCTCCCATGGTGGATTCTTTCACCCCACTAGCGAAAGTCTACCCAATTTAGCTCCCCCAACCCTTGATAGTACATGCATGTAAAAATAAATAAGGGTTGTTTGATATACAGCCCGCGAAATGGTTTTGCGACCGCATAATTGAACGCCTCTCCCCCGTTTGGGGCATGATAGAGATTTATCACTATGATTTTTGAGATGATAATATTATTGGTGAGCACTTGTGAGCTTTATGAACTGATCAGGTTATTAGCGAGTATCGTTAAAAATTATTGTCTCTATTACTTTTGCGAGGTAATAGAGTCAATAATTATTAACGATACTCGCTAATAACCTGCTCAGTTCTAATAGAGACAATAATTTTTAACGATACTCACTAATAACCTGATCAGTTCATAAATCTCACAAGCGCACAACAATAATATTATCATCGCATAAATCAAAGTCATAAACATGTTAGTTACAATAGTTTTGGAGTACATTGGGTCACTTGTACTCATACTACACTCTACATTTAATTGTGCAGATCTATGTGTTGAATCGAGCGGCGAGTAGCTGTGTTTTGTTGCGGAGATGAGGTAGAGCCGCATTTCAATCGCATACCTTGGCATCTCTTTTCATTTTTGTATCGTTGTCTTTCTTTTAGATAGTTCTGTTATTTTTGTATTCCAAAATTGTATATCTATTTTAGAGCTCATGACTCTGTATTTATAAGTTCTGGTGGATTTGTTATGTATTGACGCAGTTATTTATGTTATTGGCTTTAGATTTGTATTATTATCATTTTTTCTATTATCATTTTTCGCTCTTATTATGTTTGTCTTGCATAGCAAATGAGTTAGGTGCCATCGCGACCTGTTTGTAGGTTTTTTGTTGTGAGTTGTTATGCGACATCACGGCCGGGGTATTGATCATTGAGGAGGCTCATAGTTCACGGTAATCCATTCACCCAGGATTCACAAAGATTTACCGTGACTTGAAGCAACACTTCACGTCTCTCGGTGTTTGAATTGTCAACAGGTGAAGTATGAACATCAGAAACCGGGTGGGTTGACTAAGACATTGGAGATACTGGAGTAGAAGGAGGAGCGCTTCACTCTGGACTTTGTAGTAGGCTTACCGCGGACCTTGAGAAAATATGACAATTTATGGGTTATTATGGATCGGTTGACTAATTTCGTATACTTCATTATGATAATGACATCATATTCTTCATAGCGGTTGGCTCAAGAATTTTTTGGTGTTGATCTATAGGTTCTACAAGTCTTGAATTTGTGAGGACATGATCGCAATTGAAAGACTTGAATTTGTGATGTCAGGATCGTAAATTCGAAGGGGGATTGTGGGCTTAGATTTTGCTTTTGTGTAGAAAAGACTGTATCTGCAAACTAGGGGAATGTCGCATTTGCGATCTCGGCATCACATTTACAACACTGGAGGACTAGGTGTTGCTTCGCTTTTGCGAAGCCTTGTCCGCATTTGCGAGCTGGAGGGTCATAGCAAATGCAAGAGAAATCTCGCATCTGCAACAAGAGTGTGGCTGGGACACTGATCACTTATTCAATCAGTGGTTCGCTTTTGCGATGGTCGCAATTGAGAACAAGAGTTCGCAATTGCGACATCTGAAGTTGTGTAAGAGATGGGAATTTTGGGACTTAGCTCACTTTACACCATTTTTTCAACCATAGTCTCCATAAAGGCTATTGTTAAAGAGGACTTTCTTCCCAAATTCATTGATAAGCAACTTTAACTTGTTTCAATCAATATCAATTACCTTTTCATGAAATTTATTATCAAATCTATAAATTTCAACATAGAAATTTGTGGTTTTGGGGTAGTATTTAGGAATATTATAAAATTGAGATTTAGACCACGAATTGATGTCGAATTTTGAACAAATCACATATCCGGGCTCGAAAGTGAATGGGTAATCGATATTTGGTCCAAATCTCGGATTTCAACCACGTGGGCCTAGGTTGATCCTCTTCATTGTCTCATGCCTTTTCTTGTTCATTTGACTTTACTTGCATTATATTTCCCTTTTAGTTTATATTGGTCTGTCTTAGAGAATTTATATGTTTTGGTTCCTTTTTATGTACGTTGTGAGATACGCCGTAGTTGTTTGTAGCATATATGTATATATGCGAATCGGGTTGCATGGAGCAATGTGTGTGTGTGTGTGTGCGCGCGCGCTCGCGTGCGTGTATATATATATATATATATATATATATATATATATCAGGACCCAACTCCCACTGGAGTTGCGATGGCGCTAACATTATTTGCTAGGCAAGCCAAAAAGTTACACAATTACAACGAGTTCGAATAAACATGATTTAATAAAGTCAACAACTGAAATATTCTAAAATAACTGATAAAAACAACAATAATACAGCTACAACATTACTAAAGTTCTGGTATCAACGAGTACACGAGCACTACCAAGCATCAAATACAAGGCCAAATTCTCAATACAAATGTCTAAATAGTAGAACAGTAATAGTAGAAATAATGAATGAGAACTTCAAGGTCTGCTGATGACATAGCAGCTACCTCGTAGGCTCTCAAAAGCGGGTAGCAACAAACTCTAGAGTTCACTTCGTCCGAAAGTACCTGGATCTGCACACGAAATACTCAGTGTAGTATGAGTAAACCCGACCCCATGTACTCAATAAGTAACAAAATTAACCTTATGTTGAAAGCACTGACAAGTTCCGAAGAAACAATCAGAGACCAATATTAATAACTAATAACTTCTCAGATATAAAGTAAACAGTGTAAGCGTGTAGCTCAATGATATCATGTTCAGCTCGTTAACATATCAGGAAAATAGGCATGCTTTCCATATATAATAGTTAAAACCCAACACAGACAAAACATTTTATTTACAAGCTAGCATGAGAAAAGTATATCTCTAGGCCCACATATCAAATATACATGTCAAATCAACAACATCATTGTGGATCCATCAAGAATAATCACATCTAGTAACAAACAACTTAATATCATCAAATAATACCGTAGGAAACAACTTCAAATAATAAAGCTTCGTACTTTATCGAAATCAAAAAGTCAACTCCAAGCTTGCATCTTGGAACTTGGGCAAACTCACAATTATTGAACACCAATTCAGTAACAAGTTCAACCATAGAAATTTCATCTAACTCCGACCTCAAATCGACCTTCAAATCCTAAATATTCACTTTAGGAAAGTTTTTCCAAAATCCTTAATTTCTTCATTTTAATTCACGAACTAAATGCTAAAAGCAAGGATGGAATCATGTAATATAAACAAATCCGAGTGAAACCTACTTACCCCAATCCAAATCATGTAAATCATCTCTAAAATTGCCTAAAATCGATCTCTCTCACTCAAAATGTAGATATAATGACCAAAAACTCTAAACAAAAATGTTAAATAGTCTGCCCAGGCTTACCCTTCGTGATCGCGGACCCATCCTCGCGATCACGAAGAACACACTTCCACCTCCTCCAAAAGACTCTATGTGAATACGAAACCATGGTAGTGAACGTGAAGCACAACACGCTCCTAAACTACGCGAATGTGGAAACAACATCGCGGTCGCGAAGGCTTACCACCTAACACCCTAGATGAACTGACCCTTCTACAAGAACACATCCGTCCAATCACGATCACAATGATCAGTGCCATCTAATTAATTGTGAATGCGTCACCACATCGTGAACGTGAAATACATTTTCCTTGCCATCCATAACACTCTACGATATCGCAGCTTACTCCTCGTGATCACAAAGGAGAAAACCAGACATCAGATATTAGCTATGCCAAACATGAATAAATGGTCTGAAACTCATCTGAGGCCTCTAGGACCCTATACAATCACTGAAACCAAATCCAAAATATATCATGAACCTACTCGAGACCTCAAATCACACAAAACAACATCAAAATCACGAATCGCACCAAATTCCAGCCTAATGAACTTCCAACTTCCAAAACTCATGCCGAAACACATCAAGACAACCCGGAATGACCCCTATTTTTTGCATGCAAGTCCTAAATAACATAAAAGACCTATTCTAACTCCCGAAACTAAAATCCGAGCCCGATATCAATAAAGTCAATTCTCAGTCAAACCTATCAACCTTCAAAACCTTCAACTTTCGAACTTTCACCAAAAAGAACCAAACCAACCTACAAATCACCAAATCCAAATCCGGAGATAAGGCTACTTCCAAAAAACACATGAAGCTATTGGAATCATTAAAACACCATTACGGGGTCGTCTACACAAAAGTCAAACTCCGGTAACTTTTTCAACTTAAGCTTCTAACTTTGAGACTATATTTCCCAATTCACTCCAGGACCTTCCCGAAACCAAACCAACCACTCACGAAAGTCACATAACCACAAATTAATATAGGAGAGGAAATAGATAGGGGAACAGGGTTGAAATTCACAAAATGACCAGCCAGGTCATTATATTCTACTCGTCTTAAACAAACTTTCATCCTCGAACGGATCTAGAATCATACCTGGACTCTCAAAAAGGTTATGTTATCTGATAAGCATCTCCTCATCGATCTCCCATGTAGCCTCCTCTACCAGATGACCTCTCCATTGCACTTTCACTGACGTTAGGACAGGCGCGCAAACTACATATGGTACTCCCACACACTGTTGCTACCATGTTTTAGGTTCTCGGACTCTGCAGCACTGGCTGCCTTAGTCTCAATCGGCAAAAAATCATCCATGAAAGCATCGGCAAACTCACTCCACCTCGCTGAAGGGCTCCCCTCCACACGGGAGTCCTCCCACATCTCAAACCAAGAATAGGCCACCCCATTTAGGCGTTAGGAGGCCAACTCCACATTGCCCATGTTCCAATCTTTCATCCTTGAAACCTAAGTGGCATGAACCACCATCATCAATACAATATTTCCTTGAAAGTTCTACAACAGCACTGGAAGCTTAGGTTTCAAGGATGAAAGGTTGGAACATGGGCAATCATTTCCTGGAGATGGTAATGGTAATTTTTCTGTTGGCAGGCAGAATTGGAACATGAAATTAAAGGATGCTACCACTGCTGCTCAAGCAGCGGCTGAGTTTACAGAACATGCAGGCCTAGCTGCCAGAGCTGTTGTAGAACTTTCAAGGCAATATTGTGTTGATGATGGTGGTTCATGCCACTTAGGTTTCAAGGATGAAAGGTTGGAACATCGCCAATCATTTCCTGGAGATGGTAATGGTAATTGTTTATTTTGGCAGGCATAATTGGAACATGAAATTTAAGGATGCTACCTCTGCTGCTGAAGTAGAGGCTGACTTTGCATATCATTCAAGCTTAGCTGCCAGATCTATTGTAGAAATTTAAAGGCAATACTGTGTTGACGATGGTGGTTCATGCCACTTAGGTTTCAAGGATCAAAGGTTGGGCAATAATTTCCGCGAGATGGTAATTTTTCTGTTGGCACGCAGAATTGGAACATAAAATTTAAGGACGGTACCTCTGCTGCTCAAGCAGCGGCTGAGTTTGAAGAACATGCAAGCCTAGCTGCCAGAGCTGTTTAGATCTTTCAAGGCAATATTATGTTGATGATGGTGGTTCATGCCACTTAGGTTAAAAAGATTAAAGGCTAGAACTTGTGCAATCATTTGTTGGAGATGGTAATGGTAATTTTTCTGTTGCCAGGGAGAATTGGAACATGAAATTTAAGGATACTACCTCGGCTACTCAAGCAGCGGCTGAGTTTGCAGAACATGCAAGCCTAGCTGCCAGAGCTGTTGTAGAACTTTCAAGGAAATATTGTGTTGATGATGGTGGTTCATGCCACTTAGGTTTCAAGGATGAATGGTTGGAACATGGGCAATCATTTCCTAGAGATGATTGGCAGGCAGAATTGGAACATGAAATTTAAGGATGCTACCTCTGCTGCTCAAGCAGCGGCTGAGTTTGCAGAACATGGTGACCTAGCTTCTAGAGCTGTTGTAGAACTTTCAAGGAAATATTGTGTTGATGATGGTGGTTCATGCCACTTAAGTTTCAAGGATGAAAGATTGGAACATGGGCAATCATTTCCTGGAGATGGTAATGGTAATGTTTCTGTTGGCTGGTAGAATTGGAACATGAAATTTATGATGCTACCTCTGCTGCTCAAGCAACGGCTGAGTTTGCAGAACATGCAAGCCTAGCTTCCAGAGCTGTTGTAGAACTTTCAAGGATATATTTTGTTGATGATGGTGGTTCATGCCACTTAGGTTTCAAGGTTGAATGGTTGGAACTTGGGCAATCATTTCATGGATATAGTAATTTTTCAGTTGGCAGGTAGAATTGGAACATGAAATTTAAGAATACTACCTCTCCTACTCAAGCAGCGGCTGAGTTTGCAAAACATGCAAACTTAGCTGCCAGAGCTGTTGTAGAACTTTAAAGGCAATAGTGTGTTGATGATGGTGGTTCATGCCACTTAGGTTTCAAGGATGAAAGGTTGGAACATGGGCAATCATTTCTTAGAGATGGTAATGGTAATATTTCTGTTGGTAGGCAGAATTGGATCATGAAATTTAACGATGCTACCTCTGCTGCTCAAGAAGCGACTGAGTTTGCCGAACATGCAAGCATAGCTGCCAGAAATATAGTAGAACTTTCAATGCAATATTGTGTTGATGATGGTGGTTTATGCCACTTAGGTTTCAAGGATGAATGGTTGGAACGTGGGCAATCATTTCCTGGAGATGGTAAATTTTCTATTGGCAGGCAGAATTAGAACATGAAATTTAAGGATGCTACCTCTGCTGCTCAAGCAGCGGCTGAGTTTGCAGAACATGGTGGCCTAGCTTCCACTGCTGTTGTAAAACTTTCAAGGAAATATTGTGTTGATGATGGTGGTTCATGCCACTTAGGTTTCAAGGATGAAAGATTGGAACATGGGCAATCATTTCCTGGAGATGGTAGTGGTAATTTTTCTGTTGGCAGGCAGAATTGGAACATGAAATTTATGATGCTACCTCTGCTGCTCAAGCAACGGCTGAGTTTGCAGAACATGCAAGCCTAGCTGCCAGAGCTGTTGTAGAACTTTCAAGGATATATTGTGTTGATGATGGTGGTTCATGCCACTTAGGTTTCAAGGTTGGAACATGGGCAATCATTTCATGGATATAGTAATTTTTCTGTTGGCAGGCAGAATTGGAACATGAAATTTAAGGATACTACCGCTGCTGCTCAAGCAGTGGTTGAGTTTGCAGAACATGCAAACTTAGCTGCCAGAGCTGTTGTACAACTTTAAAGGCAATAGTGTGTTGATGATGGTGGTTCAAGCCACTTAGGTTTCAAGGATGAAAGGTTGGAACATGGGCAATCATTTCCTGGAGATGGTAATGGTAATTGTTTCTTTTGGCAGGCATAATTGGAACATGAAACTTAAGGATGCTACCTCTGCTGCTCAAGTAGAGGTTGACTTTGCATAACATTCAAGCTTAGCTGCCATATCTGTTGTAGAACTTTAAAGGCAATATTGGGTTGATGATGGTGGTTCATGCCACTTAGGTTTCAAGGATGAAAGGTTGGGCAATCATTTCCTAGAGATGGTAATTTTTCTGTTGGCAAGCAGCGGTACCTCTGCTGCTCCTAGAGATGGTAATTTTTCTAAGGACGGTACCTCTGCTGCTCAAGCAGCGGCTGAATTTACAGAACATGCAAGCCTAGCTGCCTGAGCTGTTGTAGATCTTTCAAGGCAATATTGTGTTGATGATGGTGGTTCATGCCACTTAGGTTTCAAAGATGAAAGGCTAGAACTTGGGCAATCATTTCTTGGAGATAGTAATGGTAATTTTTCTGTTGCCAGGGAGAATTGGAACATGAAATTTAAGGATGCTACCTTTGCTGCTCAAGCAGCGGCTGAGTTTTCAGAACATGCAAGCCTAGCTGCTAGAGCTGTTGTTGAACATTCAAGGTAATATTGTGTTGATGATGGTGGTTCATGCCACTTAAGTTTCAAGGATAAAAGGTTGGAACATGGGCAATCATTTCCTGGAGATGGTAATGGTAATTGTTTCTTTTGGCAGGCATAATTGGAACATGAAACTTAAGGATGCTACCTCTGCTGCTCAAGTAGAGGTTGACTTTGCATAACATTGAAGCTTAGCTGCCATATCTGTTGTAGAACTTTAAAGGCAATATTGTGTTGATGATGGTGGTTCATGCCACTTAGATTTCAATGATCAAAGGTTGGGCAATCATTTCCTGGAGATGGTAATTTTTCTGTTGGCAAGCAGAATTGGAATATGATATTTAAGGACGGTACCTCTGCTGCTCAAGCAGCGGCTGAGTTTGAAGAACATGCAAGCCTAGCTGCCAGAGCTGTTGTAGATTTTTCAAGGCAATATTATGTTGATGATGGTGGTTCATGCCACTTTGGTTTCAAAGATTAAAGGTTAGAACTTGGTCAATCATTTCCTGGAGATGGTAATGGTAATTTTTCTGTTGCCAGGGAGAATTGGAACATGAAATTTAAGGATACTACCTCTGCTGCTCAAGCAGCGGCTGAGTTTGCAGAACATTCAAGCCTAGCTGCCAGAGCTGTTGTAGAACTTTCAAGGTAATATTGTGTTGATGATGGTGGTTCATGCCACTTAGGTTTCAAGGATGCATGGTTAGAACATGGGCAATCATTTCCTAGAGATGGTAAATTTTCTATTGGCAGGCAGAATTGGAACATGAAATTTAAGGATGCTACGTCTGCTGCTCAAGCAGCGGCTGAGTTTGCAGAACATGGTGGCCTAGCTTCCAGAGCTGTTGTAGAACTTTCAAGGAAATATTGTGTTGATGATGGTGGTTCATGCCACTTAGGTTTCAAGGATGAAAGATTGGAACATGGGCAATCATTTCCTGGAGATGGTAATGGTAATGTTTAAGTTGGCAGGCAGAATTGGAACATGATATTTATGATGCTAACTCTGTTGCTCAAGCAACGGCTGAGTTTGTAGAACATGCAAGCCTAGCTGCCAGAGCTGTTGTAGAACTTTCAAGGATATATTGTGTTGATGATGGTGGTTCATGCCATTTAGGTTTCAAGGTTTAAAGGTTGGAACATGGGCAATCATTTCATGGATGTAGTAATATTTCAGTTGGCAGGCAGAATTGGAACATGAAATTTAAGAATACTACCTCTCCTGCTCAAGCAGCGGCTGAGTTTGCAGAACATGCAAACTTAGTTGCCAGAGCTGTTGTAGAACTTTAAAGGCAATATTGTGTTGATGATGGTGGTTCATGCCACTTAGGTTTCAAGAATGAAAGTTTGGAACATGGGCAATCATTTCCTAGAGATGGTAATGGTAATATTTTTGTTGGCAAGCAGAATTGGAACATGAAATTTAAGGATGCTATCTCTGCTGCTCAAGAAGCGACTGAGTTTTGCAGAACATGCAAGCCTATCTGCCAGAGATATAGTAGAACTTTCAATCCAATATTGTATTGATTATGGTGGTTCATGCCACTTAGGTTTCAAGGATGAATGGTTGGAACGTGGGCAATCATTTCCTGGAGATGGTAAATTTTCTATTGGCAGGCAGAATTAGAACATGAAATTTAAGGATGCTACCTCTGCTGCTCAAGCAGCGGCTGAGTTTGCAGAACTTGGTGGCCTAGCTTCCAGAGCTATTGTAGAACTTTCAATCCAATATTGTATTGATTATGGTGCTTCATGCCACTTAGGTTTCAAGGATGAATGGTTGGAACGTGGGCAATCATTTCCTGGAGATGGTAAATTTTCTATTGGCATGCAGAATTAGAACATGAAATTTAAGGATGCTACCTCTGCTGCTCAAGCAGCGGCTGAGTTTGCAGAACTTGGTGGCCTAGCTTCCAGAGCTATTGTAGAACTTTCAAGGAAATATTGTGTTGATGATGGTGGTTCATGCCACTTAGGTTTCAAGGATGAAAGATTGGAACATGGGCAATCATTTCCTGGAGATGGTAGTGGTAATTTTTCTGTTGGCAGGTAGAATTGGAACATGAAATTTATGATGCTACCTCTGCTGCTCAAGCAACGGCTGAGTTTGCAGAACATGCAAGCCTAGCTGCCAGAGCTGTTGTAGAACTTTCAAGGATATATTGTGTTGATGATGGTGGTTCATGCCACTTAAGTTTCAATGTTGAAAGGTTGGAACATGGGCAATCATTTCATGGATATAGTAATTTTTCTGTTGGCAGGCAGAATTGGAACATGATATTTAAGGATACTACCGCTGCTGCTCAAGCAGCGGTTGAGTTTGCAGAACATGTAGGCCTAACTGCCAGAGCTGTTGTAGAACTTTCAAGGCAATATTATGTTGATGATTGTGGTTCATGCCACTTAGGTTTCAAGGATGAAAGGTTGGAACATGGGCAATCATTTCCTGGAGATGGTAATTTTTCTGTTGGCAAGTAGAATTGGAACATGAAATTTAAGGATGCTACCTGTGCTGCTCAAGCAGCAGCTGAGTTTGCAGAATATGCAAGCCTGGCTGCCAGAGCTGTTGTAGAACTTTCAAGGCAATATTGTGTTGATGATGGTGGTTCATGCAACTTAGGTTTCAAGGATGAAAGGTTGGAAAATGGGCAATCATTTCCTAGAGATGGTAATGGTAATATTTTTGTTGGCAGGCAGAATTGGAACATGAAATTTAAGGAGGCTACCTCTGCTGCTCAAGCAGCTACTGAGTTTGCAGAACATGCAAGCCTAGTTGCCAGAGATATAGTAGAACTTTCAATGCAATATTGTGTTGTTTATGGTGGTTCATGCCACTTAGGTTTCAAGGATGAAAGGTTGGAACATGGGCAATCATTTCCTGGAGATGGTAAATTTTCTATTGGCAGGCAGAATTAGAACATGAAATTTAAGGATGCTACCTCTGCTGCTCAAGCAGCGCCTGAGTTTGCAGAACATGGTGGCCTAGCTTCCAGAGCTATTGTAGAACTTTCAAGGAAATATTGTGTTGATGATGGTGGTTCATGCCACTTAGGTTTCAAGGATGAAAGTTTGGAACATGTGCAATCATTTCCTAGAGATGGTAATGGTAATATTTCTGTTGGCAAGCAGAATTGGAACATGAAATTTAAGGATGCTACCTCTGCTGCTCAAGAAGCGACTAAGTTTGCAGAACATGCAAGCCTATCTGCCAGAGATATAGTAGAACTTTCAATCCAATATTGTATTGATTATGGTGGTTCATGCCACTTAGGTTTCAAGGATGAATGGTTGGAACGTGGGCAATCATTTCCTGGAGATGGTAAATTTTCTATTGGCAGGCAGAATTAGAACATGAAATTTAAGGATGCTACCTCTGCTACTCAAGCAGCGGCTGAGTTTGCAGAACTTGGTGGCCTAGCTTCCAGAGCTATTGTAGAACTTTCAAGGAAATATTGTGTTGATGATGGTGGTTCATGCCACTTAGGTTTCAAGGATGAAAGATTGGAACATGGGCAATCATTTCCTGGAGATGGTAGTGGTAATTTTTCTGTTGGCAGGTAGAATTGGAACATGAAATTTATGATGCTACCTCTGCTGCTCAAGCAACGGCTGAGTTTGCAGAACATGCAAGCCTAGCTGCCAGAGCTGTTGTAGAACTTTCAAGGATATATTGTGTTGATGATGGTGGTTCATGCCACTTAAGTTTCAATGTTGAAAGGTTGGAACATGGGCAATCATTTCATGGATATAGTAATTTTTCTGTTGGCAGGCAGAATTGGAACATGAAATTTAAGGATACTACCGCTGTTGCTCAAGCAGCGGTTGAGTTTGCAGAACATGTAGGCCTAACTGCCAGAGCTGTTGTAGAACTTTCAAGGCAATATTATGTTGATGATTGTGGTTCATGCCACTTAGGTTTCAAGGATGAAAGGTTGGAACATGGGCAATCATTTCCTGGAGATGGTAATTTTTCTGTTGGCAAGTAGAATTGGAACATGAAATTTAAGGATGCTACCTCTGCTGCTCAAGCAGCAGCTGAGTTTGCAGAATATGCAAGCTTGGCTGCCAGAGCTGTTGTAGAACTTTCAAGGCAATATTGTGTTGATGATGGTGGTTCATGTAACTTAGGTTTCAAGGATGAAAGGTTGGAACATGGGCAATCATTTCCTAGAGATGGTAATGGTAATATTTTTGTTGGCAGGCAGAATTGGAACATGAAATTTAAGGAGGCTACCTCTGCTGCTCAAGCAGCTACTGAGTTTGCAGAACATGCAAGCCTAGTTGCCAGAGATATAGTAGAACTTTCAATGCAATATTGTGTTGTTTATGGTGGTTCATGCCACTTAGGTTTCAAGGATGAAAGGTTGGAACATGGGCAATCATTTCCTGGAGATGGTAAATTTTCTATTGGCAGGCAGAATTAGAACATGAAATTTAAGGATGCTACCTCTGCTGCTCAAGCAGCGCCTGAGTTTGCAGAACATGGTGGCCTAGCTTCCAGAGCTATTGTAGAACTTTCAAGGAAATATTGTGTTGATGATGGTGGTTCATGCCACTTAGGTTTCAAGGATGAAAGTTTGGAACATGGGCAATCATTTCCTAGAGATGGTAATGGTAATATTTATGTTGGCAAGCAGAATTGGAACATGAAATTTAAGGATGCTACCTCTGCTGCTCAAGAAGCGACTAAGTTTGCAGAACATGCAAGCCTATCTGCCAGAGATATTGTAGAACTTTCAATCCAATATTGTATTGATTATGGTGGTTCATGCCACTTAGGTTTCAAGGATGAATGGTTGGAACGTGGGCAATCATTTCCTGGAGATGGTAAATTTTCTATTGGCAGGCAGAATTAGAACATGAAATTTAAGGATGCTACCTCTGCTGCTCAAGCAGCGGCTGAGTTTGCAGAACTTGGTGGCCTAGCTTCCAGAGCTATTGTAGAACTTTCAAGGAAATATTGTGTTGATGATGGTGGTTCATGCCACTTAGGTTTCAAGGATGAAAGATTGGAACATGGCCAATCATTTCCTGGAGATGGTAGTGGTAATTTTTCTGTTGGCAGGTAGAATTGGAACATGAAATTTATGATGCTACCTCTGCTCAAGCAACGGTTGAGTTTGCAGAACATGCAAGCCTAGCTGCCAGAGCTGTTGTAGAACTTTCAAGGATATATTGTGTTGATTATGGTGGTTCATGCCACTTAAGTTTCAATGTTGAAAGGTTGGAACATGGGCAATCATTTCATGGATATAGTAATTTTTCTGTTGGCAGGCAGAATTGGAACATGAAATTTAAGGATACTACCGCTGCTGCTCAAGCAGCGGTTGAGTTTGCAGAACATGTAGGACTAACTGCCAGAGCTGTTGTAGAACTTTCAAGGCAATATTATGTTGATGATTGTGGTTCATGCCACTTAGGTTTCAAGGATGAAAGGTTGGAACATGGGCAATCATTTCCTGGAGATGGTAATTTTTCTGTTGGCAAGTAGAATTGGAAAATTAAATTTAAGGATGCTACCTCTGCTGCTCAAGCAGCAGCTGAGTTTGCAGAATATGTAAGCCTGGCTGCCAGAGCTGTTGTAGAACTTTCAAGGCAATATTGTGTTGATGATGGTGGTTCATGCAACTTAGGTTTCAAGGATGAAAGGTTGGAACATGGGCAATCATTTCCTAGAGATGGTAATGGTAATATTGTTGTTGACAGGCAGAATTGGAACATGAAATTTAAGGAGGCTACCTCTGCTGCTCAAGGAGCTACTGAGTTTGCAGAACATGCAAGCCTAGTTGCCAGAGATATAGTAGAACTTTCAATGCAATATTGTGTTGTTTATGGTGGTTCATGCCACTTAGGTTTCAAGGATGAAAGATTGGAACATGGGCAATCATTTCCTGGAGATGGTAAATTTTCTATTGGCAGGCAGAATTAGAACATGAAATTTAAGGATGCTACCTCTGCTGCTCAAGCAGCGCCTGAGTTTGCAGAACATGGTGGCCTAGCTTCCAGAGCTATTGTAGAACTTTCAAGGAAATATTGTGTTGATGATGGTAGTTCTTGCCACTTAGGTTTCAAGGATGAAAGATTTGAACATGGGCAATCATTTCCTGGAGATGGTAGTGGTAATTTTTCTGTTGGCAGGTAGAATTGGAACATGTAATTTATGATGCTATCTCTGCTGCTCAAGCAACGGCTGAGTTTGCAGAACATGCAAGCCTAGCTGCCAGAGCTGTTGTAGAACTTTCAAGGATATATTGTGTTGATAATGGTGGTTCATGCCACTTAAGTTTCAATTTTGAAAGGTTGGAACATGGGCAATCATTTCATGGATATAGAAATTTTTCTTTTGGCAGGCAGAATTGGAACATGAAATTTAAGGATACTACCGCTGCTGCTCAAGCAGTGGTTGAGTTTGCAGAACAAGCAAGCTTAGCTGCCAGAGCTGTTGTACAACTTTAAAGGCAATAGTTTGTTGATGATGGTGGTTCAAGCCACTTAGGTTTCAAGGATGAAAGGTTGGAACATGGGCAATCATTTCCTGGAGATGGTAATGGTAATTGTTTCTTTTGGTAGGCATAATTGGAACATGAAACTTAAGGATGCTACCTCTGCTGCTCAAGTAGAGGTTGACTTTGCATAACATTCAAGCTTAGCTGCTATATCTGCTGTAGAACTTTAAAGGCAATATTGTGTTGATGATGGTGGTTCATGCCACTTAGGTTTCAAGGATGAAAGGTTGGGCAATCATTTCCCAGAGATGGTAATTTTTCTGTTGGCAAGCAGAATTGGAACATGAAATTTAAGGACGGTACCTCTGCTGCTCAAGCAGCGGCTGAGTTTACAGAACATGCAAACCTAGCTTCCTGAGCTGTTGTAGATCTTTCAAGGCAATATTGTGTTGATGATGGTGGTTCATGCCACTTATGTTTCAAAGATGAAAGGCTAGAACTTGGGCAATCATTTCCTGGAGATGGTAATGGTAATTTTTCTGTTGCCAGGGAGAATTGGAACATGAAATTTAAGAATGCTACCTCTGCTGCTCAAGCAGCGGCTGAGTTTGCAGAACATGCAAGCCTAGCTGCCAAAGCTGTTGTAGAACTTTCAAGGTAATATTGTGTTGATGATGGTGGTTCATGCCACTTAGGTTTCAAGGATGAAAGGTTGGAACATGGGCAATCATTTCCTAGAGACGGTAATGGTAATATGTCTGTTGGCAGGAAGAATTGGAACATGAAATTTAAGGATGCTACCTCTGCTACTCAAGCAGCGACTGAGTTTGCTGAACATGCAAGGCTAGCTGCCAGATATATAGTAGAACTTTCAATGCAATATTGGGTTGATGATGGTGGTTCATGCCACTTAGGTTTCAAGGATGAATGGTTGGAACATGGGCAATCATTTCCTGGAGATGGTAAATTTTCTATTAGCAGGCAGAATTAGAACATGCAATATAAGGATGCTACTTCTGCTGCTCAAGCAGTGGCTGAGTTTGCAGAACATGGTGGCCTAGCTTCCAGAGCTGTTGTAGAACTTTTAAGGAAATATTGTGTTGATGATGGTGGTTCATATCACTTAGGTTTCAAGGATGAAAGATTGGAACATGGGCAATCATTTCCTGGAGATGGTAATGGTAATTTATCTGTTGGCAGGCAGAATTGCAACATGAAATTTATGATGCTACCTCTGATGCTCAAGCAACGGCTGAGTTTGCAGAACATGCAAGCCTAGCTGCCAGAGCTGTTGTAGAACTTTCAAGGATATATTGTGTTGATGATGGTGGTTCATGCCACTTAGGTTTCAAGGTTGGAACATGGGCAATCATTTCCTAGAGATGGTAATGGTAATTTTTCTATTGGCAAGTAGAATTGGAACATGAAATTTAAGGATGCTACCTTTGCTGCTCAAGCAGCGGCCTAGTAAGCAAAACATGCAAGCCTAGCTGCCAGAGCTGTTGTAGAACTTTCAAGGAAATATTATGTTGATGATGGTAGTTCATGCCACTTAGGTTTCAAAGATGAAAGGTTGGAACATGGGCAATCCTTTCCTGAAGGTGGTAATGTTAATTTTTCTATTGCCAGGCATAATTGAAACTTGAAATTTAAGGATGCTACCTCTGCTGCTCAAGCAGCGGCTGAGTTTGCAGAACATGCAAGGCTAGCTGCCAGAGCTATTGTAGAACTTTCAAGGCAATATTTTGTTGATTAAGATGGTTCATGCCACTTAGGTTTCAAAGAATAAAGGTTGGAACATGGGCAATCATTTCCTGGAGATGGTAATTGTAATTTATCTATTGGCAGGTAGAATTGGAACATGAAATTTAAGGATGCTACCTCTGCTGCTCAAGCAGCGGCTGGGTTTGCAGAACATGCAGGCCTAGCTGCCAGAGCTGTTGTAGAACTTTCAAGGCAATATTATGTTGATGATGGTGGTTCATGCTACTTAGGTGTCAAAGATGAAAGGTTGGAACATGGGCAATCATTTCCTGGAGATGGTAATTGTAATTTTTCTGTTGGCAGGTAGAATTGAAACATGAAATTTAAGTATGCTACCTCTGCTTCTCAAGCAGCGGCTGATTTTGCATAACATATAGGCCTAGCTGCCAGAGCTGTTGTAGAACTTTCAAGGATATATTGTGTTGATGATGGTGGTTCATGCCACTTAGGTTTCAAGGATGAAAGGTTGGAACATGGGCAATCATTTCCTATAGATGGTAATGGTAATATTTCTGTTGGCAGGCGGAATTGGAACATTAAATTAATGATGCTACCTCTGCTGCTCAAGCAACGACTGAGTTTGCAGAATATGCAAGCCTAGCTGCCAGAGTTGTTGTAGAACTTTCAAGGCTATATTGTGTTGATGATAGTGGTTCATGCCAGTTAGGTTTCAAGGTTGAAAGGTTGGAACATGGGCAATCATTTCCTGGATATGGTAATGGTAATTTTTCTGTTGGCAGGTAGAATTGGAAAATGAAATTTAAGGATGCTATCTCTGCTGCTCAAGCAGCGACTGAGTTTGCAGAATATACAAGCCTAGCTGCCAGAGCTGTTGTAGAACTTTCAAGGCAATATTATGTTGATAATGGTAGTTCATGCCATTTAGGTTTCAAAGATGAAAGGTTGGAACATAGGCAATCATTTCCTGGAGGTTGTAGTAGTAATTTTTCTGTTGGCAGGCAGAATTGGAACATAAAATTTAAGGATACTACCTGTGTTGCTCAAGCAGCGGCTGATTTTGTAGAACATGCAAGGCTAGCTGCCAGAGCTGTTGTAGAACTTTCAATGCAATATTTTGTTGATGAAGGTGGTTCATGCCACTTAGGTTTCAAAGAATAAAGGTTGGAACATGGGCAATCATTTCCTGGAGATGGTAATTGTAACTTTTCTGTTGGCAGGTAGAATTGTAACATGAAATTTAAGGATGCTACCTCTGCTGCTCAAGTAGCGGCTGGGTTTGCAGGACATGCAGGCCTAGCTGCCAGAGCTGTTGTAGAACTTTCAAGGCAATATTGTGTTGATGATAGTGGTTCATGCCACTTAGGTTTCAAGGATTAAAGGTTGGAACATGGGCAAACATTTCCTGGAGATGGTAATTTTTTTGTTGGCAAGCAGAATTGGAACATGAAATTTAAGGATGCTACCTTAGGTGCTCAAGCAGCAGCTGAGTTTCCAAAATATGCAAGCCTAGCTGCCAGAGCTGTTGTAGAACTTTCAAGGCAATATTGTGTTGATGATGTTGGTCCATGCCACTTAGGTTTCAAGGATGAAAGGTTGGAACATGGGCAATCATTTCCTAGAGATGGTAATGGTAATATTTTTGTTGGTAGGCAGAATTGGAACATGAAATTTAAGGATGCTACCTTTGCTGCTCTAGCAGCTACTAAGTTTGCAGAACATGCAAGCCTAGCTGCCATAGATATAGTAGAACTTTCAATGCAATATTGTGCTGTTGATGGTGGTTCATGCCATTAAGGTTTCAAGGATGAAAGGATGGAACATAGGCAATTATTTCCTTGAAATGGTAAATTTTCTATTGGCAGGCAGAATTAGAACATGAAATTTAAGGATGCTACCTCTGCTGCTCAAGCAGCGGCTGAGTTTGTAGAACATGGTGGCCTAGCTGCCAGAGCTGTTGTAGAACTTTCAAGGAAATATTGTGTTCATGATGGTGGTTCATGCCACTTAGGTTTCAAGGATGAAAGGTTGGAACATGGTCAATCATTTCCTGGAGATGGTAATGGTAATTTTTCTCTTGGCAGGCAGAATTGGAAAATGAAATTTATGATGCTACCTCTGCTGCTCAAGCAACGGCTGAGTTTGCAGAACATGCAAGCCTAGCTGCCAGAGCTGTTGTAGAACTTTCAAGGCTATATTGTGTTGATGATGGTGGTTCATGCCACTTAGGTTTCAAGGTTAAAAGGTTGGAACATGGGCAATCATTTCCTGGAGATGGTAATGGTAATTGTTCAGTTGGCAGGGAGAATTGGAACATGAAATTTAAGGATGCTATCTTTGTTGCTCAAACAGCGGCTGAGTTTGCAGAATATGCAAGCCTAGCTGCCAGAGCTGTTGTAGAACTTTCAAATCAATATTATGTTGATGATGGTAGTTCATGCCACTTAGGTTTCTAAGATGAAAGGTTGGAACATGGGCAATCATTTCCTAGAGATGGTAATGGTAATATTTCTGTTGGCAGGCAGAATTGGAACATGAAATTTAAGGATGCTACATCTGCTGCTCAAGCAGGGACTGAGTTTGCAGAACATGCAAGCCTAGCTGCCAGAGATATAGTAGAACTTTCAGTGCAATATTGTGTTGATGATCGTGGTTCATGCCACTTAGGTTTCAAGGATGAAAGGTCGGAACATGGGCAATCATTTCCTGGAGATGGAAAATTTTCTATTGGCAGGCAGAATTAGAATATGAAATTTAAGGATGCTACCTCTGCTGCTCAAGCAGCGGCTGAGTTTGCAGAACATGGTGGCCTAGCTGCCAGAGCTGTTGTAGAACTTTCAAGGAAATATTGTGTTGATGATGGTGGTTCATGCCACTTAGGTTTCAAGGATGAAAGGTTGGAACATGGTCAATCATTTCATGGAGATGGTAATGGAAATTTTTCTGTTGGCAGGCAGAATTAGAACATGAAATTTAAGGATGCTACCTCTGCTGCTCAAGCAGCGGCTGAGTTTGTAGAACATGGTGGCCTAGCTGCCAGAGCTGTTGTAGAACTTTCAAGGAAATATTGTGTTCATGATGATGGTTCATGCCACTTAGGTTTCAATGATGAAAGGTTGGAACATGGTCAATCATTTCCTGGAGATGGTAATGGTAATTTTTCTCTTGGCAGGCAGAATTGGAACATGAAATTTATGATGCTACCTCTGCTGCTCAAGCAACGGCTGAGTTTGAAGAACATGCAAGCCTAGCTGCAAGAGCTGTATTAGAACTTTTAAGGCTATATTGTGTTGATGATGATGGTTCATGCCACTTAGGTTTTAAGGATGGAAGGTTGGAACATGGGCAATCATTTCCTGGAGATGGTAATGGTAATATTTCTGTTGGCAGGCAGAATTGGAACATGAAATTTAAGGATGCTACATCTGCTGCTCAAGCAGGGACTGAGTTTGCAGAACATGCAAGCCTAGCTGCCAGAGATATAGTAGAACTTTCAATGCAATATTGTGTTGATGATCGTGGTTCATGCCACTTAGGTTTCAAGGACGAAAGGTTGGAACATGGGCAATCATTTCCTGGAGATGGAAAATTTTCTATTGGCAGGCAGAATTAGAATATGAAATTTAAGGATGCTACCTCTGCTGCTCAAGCAGCGGCTGAGTTTGCAAAACATGGTGGCCTAGCTGCCAGAGTTGTTGTAGAACTTTCAAGAAAATATTGTGTTGATGATGGTGGTTCATGCCACTTAGGTTTCAAGGATGAAAGGTTGGAACATGGTCAATCATTTCCTGGAGATGGTAATGGTAATTTTTCTGTTGGCAGGCAGAATTAGAACATGAAATTTAAGGATGCTACCTCTGCTGCTCAAGCAGCGGCTGAGTTTGTAGAACATGGTGGCCTAGCTGCCAGAGCTGTTGTAGAACTTTCAAGGAAATATTGTGTTCATGATGGTGGTTCATGCCACTTAGGTTTCATGGATGAAAGGTTGGAACATGGTCAATCATTTCCTGGAGATGGTAATGGTAATTTTTCTCTTGGCAGGCAGAATTGGAACATGAAATTTAGGATGCTACCTCTGCTGCTCAAGCAACGGCTGAGTTTGCAGAACATCCAAGCCTAGCTGCCAGAGCTGTATTAGAACTTTCAAGGCTATATTGTGTTGATGATGATGGTTTATGCCACTTAGGTTTTAAGGATGGAAGGTTGGAACATGGGCAATCATTTCCTGGAGATGGTAATGGTAATATTTCTGTTGGCAGGCAGAATTGGAACATGAAATTTAAGGATGCTACATCTGCTGCTCAAGCAGGGACTGAGTTTGCAGAACATGCAAGCCTAGCTGCCAGAGATATAGTAGAACTTTCAATGCAATATTGTGTTGATGATCGTGGTTCATGCCACTTAGGTTTCAAGGACGAAAGGTTGGAACATGGGCAATCATTTCCTGGAGATGGAAAATTTTCTATTGGCAGGCAGAATTGGAACATGAAATTTAAGGATGCTACATCTGCTGCTCAAGCAGGGACTGAGTTTGCAGAACATGCAAGCCTAGCTGCCAGAAATATAGTAGAACTTTCAATGCAATATTGTGTTGATGATCGTGGTTCATGCCACTTAGGTTTCAAGGATGAAAGGTTGGAACATGGGCAATCATTTCCTGGAGATGGTAAATATTCTATTGGCAGGTAGAATTAGAACATGAAATTTAAGGATGCTACCACTGCTGCTCAAGCAGCTACTGAGTTTGCAGAACATGCAAGCCTAGCTGCCATAGATATAGTAGAACTTTCAATGCAATATTGTGTTGTTGGTGGTGGTTCATGCCATTTAGGTTTCAAGGATGAAAGGTTGGAACATGGGTAATCATTTCCTGGAGATGGTAATGGAAATTTTTCTCTTGGCAGGCAGAATTGGAACATGAAATTTATGATGCTACCTCTGCTGCTCAAGCAACGGCTGAGTTTGCAGAACATGCAAGCCTAGCTGCCAGAGCTGTTGTAGAGCTTTCAAGGCTATATTGTGTTGATGATGGTGGTTCATGCCACTTAGGTTTCAAGGTTGAAAGGTTGGAACATGGGCAATCATTTCCTGGAGATGGTAATGGTAATTTTTCTGTTGGTAGGCAGAATTAGAACTTGAAATTTAAGGATGCTACATCTGCTGCTCAAGCAGGGACTGAGTTTGCAGAACATGCAAGCCTAGCTGCCAGAGATATAGTAGAGCTTTCAATGCAATATTGTGTTGATGATCGTGATTCTTGCCACTTAGGTTTCAAGGACGAAAGGTTGGAACATGGGCAATCATTTCCTGGAGATGGAAAATTTTATATTGGCAGGCAGAATTAGAATATGAAATTTAAGGATGCTACCTCTGCTGCTCAAGCAGCGGCTGAGTTTGCAGAACATGGTGGCCTAGCTGCCAGAGCTGTTGTAGAACTTTCAAGGAAATATTGTGTTGATGATGGTGGTTCATGCCACTTAGGTTTCAAGGATGAAAGTTTGGAACATGATCAATCATTTCCTGGAGATGGCAATGGTAATTTTTCTGTTGGCAGGCAGAATTGGAACATGAAATTTATGATGCTACCTCTGCTGCTCAAGCAACGGCTGAGTTTGCAGAACATGCAAGCCTAGCTGCCAGAACTGTTGTAGAACTTTCAAGGTTATATTGTGTTGATGATGGTGGTTCATGCCACTTAGGTTTCAAGGTTGAAAGGTTAGAACATGATCAATCATTTCCTGGAGATGGCAATGGTAATTTTTCTGTTGGCAGGCAGAATTGGAACATGAAATTTATGATGCTACCTCTGCTGCTCAAGCAACGACTCAGTTTGCAGAACATGCAAGCCTAGCTGCCAGAGCTGTTGTAGAGCTTTCAAGGCTATACTGTGTTGATGATGATGGTTCATGCCACTTAGGTTTCAAGGATGAAAGGTTGGAACATGGGCAATCATTTCCTAGAGATGGTAATGGTAATATTTCTGTTGGCAGGCAGAATTGGAACATGAAATTTAAGGATGCTACATCTGCTGCTCAAGCAGCGACTGAGTTAGCAGAACATGCAAGCCTAGCTGCCAGAAATATAGTAGAACTTTCAATGCAATATTGTGTTGATGATCGTAGTTCATGCCACTTAGGTTTCAAGGATGAAAGGTTGGAACATGGGCAATCATTTCCTGGAGATGGTAAATATTCTATTGGCAGGTAGAATTAGAACATGAAATTTAAGGATGCTACCACTGCTGCTCAAGCAGCTACTGAGTTTGCAGAACATGCAAGCCTAGCTGCCATAGATATAGTAGAACTTTCAATGCAATATTGTGTTGTTGATTGTGGTTCATGCCATTTAGGTTTCAAGGATGAAAGGTTGGAACATGGGTAATCATTTCCTGGAGATGGTAATGGTAATTTTTCTCTTGGCAGGCAGAATTGGAACATGAAATTTATGATGCTACCTCTGCTGCTCAAGCAACGGCTGAGTTTGCAGAACATGCAAGCCTAGCTGCCAGAGCTGTTGTAGAACTTTCAAGGCTATATTGTGTTGATGATGGTGGTTCATGCCACTTAGGTTTCAAGGTTGAAAGGTTGGAACATGGGCAATCATTTCCTGGAGATGGTAATGGTAATTTTTCTGTTGGCAGGCAGAATTAGAACTTGAAATTTAAGGATGCTACATCTGCTGCTCAAGCAGGGACTGAGTTTGCAGAACATGCAAGCTTAGCTGCCAGAGATATAGTAGAGCTTTCAATGCAATATTGTGTTGATGATCGTGATTCTTGCCACTTAGGTTTCAAGGACGAAAGGTTGGAACATGGGCAATCATTTCCTGGAGATGGAAAATTTTATATTGGCAGGCAGAATTAGAATATGAAATTTAAGGATGCTACCTCTGCTACTCAAGCAGCGGCTGAGTTTGCAGAACATGGTGGCCTAGCTGCCAGAGCTATTGTAGAACTTTCAAGGAAATATTGTGTTGATGATGGTGGTTCATGCCACTTAGGTTTCAAGGATGAAAGTTTGGAACATGATCAATCATTTCCTGGAGATGGCAATGGTAATTTTTCTGTTGGCAGGCAGAATTGGAACATGAAATTTATGATGCTACCTCTGCTGCTCAAGCAACGGCTGAGTTTGCAGAACATGCAAGCCTAGCTGCCAGAACTGTTGTAGAACTTTCAAGGCTATATTGTGTTGATGATGTTGGTTCATGCCACTTAGGTTTCAAGGTTGAAAGGTTGGAACATGGGCAATCATTTCCTGGAGATGGTAATGGTAATTTTTCTGTTGGCAGGCAGAATTGGAACATGAAATTTAAGGATGCTATCTTTGTTGCTCAAACAACGGCTGAGTTTGCATAATATGCAAGCCTAGCTGCCAGAGCTGTTGTAGAACTTTCAAATCAATATTATGTTGATGATGGTAGTTCATGCCACTTAGGTTTCTAAGATGAAAGGTTGGAACATGGGCAATCATTTCCTAGAGATGGTAATGGTAATATTTCTGTTGGCAGGCAGAATTGGAACATGAAATTTAAGGATGCTACATCTGCTGCTCAAGCAGGGACTGAGTTTGCAGAATATGCAAGCCTAGCTGCCAGAGATATAGTAGAACTTTCAATGCAATATTGTGTTGATGATCGTGGTTCATGCCACTTAGGTTTCAAGGATGAAAGGTTGGAACATGGGCAATCATTTCCTGGAGATGGAAAATTTTCTATTGGCAGGCAGAATTAGAATATGAAATTTAAGGATGCTACCTCTGTTGCTCAAGCATCGGCTGAGGTTGCAGAACATGGTGGCCTAGCTGCCAGAGCTGTTGTAGAACTTTCAAGGAAATATTGTGTTGATGATGGTGGTTCATGCCACTTAGGTTTCAAGGATGAAAGGTTGAAACATGGTCAATCATTTCCTGGAGATGGTAATGGTAATTTTTCTGTTGGCAGGCAGAATTAGAACATGAAATTTAAGGATGCTACCTCTGCTGCTCAAGCAGCGGCTGAGTTGGTAGAACATGGTGGCCTAGCTGCCAGAGCTGTTGTAGAACTTTCAAGGAAATATTGTGTTCATGATGTGGTTCATGCCACTTAGGTTTCATGGATGAAAGGTTGGAACATGGTCAATCATTTCCTGGTGATGGTAATGGTAATTTTTCTCTTGGCAGGCAGAATTGGAACATGAAATTTATGATGCTACCTCTGCTGCTCAAGCAACGGCTGAGTTTGCAGAACATGCAAGCCTAGCTGCCAGAGCTGTATTAGAACTTTCAAGGCTATATTGTGTTGATGATGATAGTTCATGCCACTTAGGTTTTAAGGATGGAAGGTTGGAACATGGGCAATCATTTCCTGGAGATGGTAATGGTAATATTTCTGTTGGCAGGCAGAATTGGAACATGAAATTTAAGGATGCTACATCTGCTGCTCAAGCAGGGACTGAGTTTGGAGAACATGCAAGCCTAGCTGCCAGAGATATAGTAGAACTTTCAATGCAATATTGTGTTGATGATCGTGGTTCATGCCACTTAGGTTTCAAGGATGAAAGGTTGGAACATGGGCAATCATTTCCTGGAGATGGAAAATTTTCTATTGGCAGGCAGAATTAGAATATGAAATTTAAGGATGCTACCTCTGTTGCTCAAGCAGCGGCTGAGGTTGCAGAACATGGTGGCCTAGCTGCCAGAGCTGTTGTAGAACTTTCAAGGAAATATTGTGTTGATGATGGTGGTTCATGCCACTTAGGTTTCAAGGATGAAAGGTTGAAACATGGTCAATCATTTCCTGGAGATGGTAATGGTAATTTTTCTGTTGGCAGGCAGAATTAGAACATGAAATTTAAGGATGCTACCTCTGCTGCTCAAGCAGCGGCTGAGTTGGTAGAACATGGTGGCCTAGCTGCCAGAGCTGTTGTAGAACTTTCAAGGAAATATTGTGTTCATGATGTGGTTCATGCCACTTAGGTTTCATGGATGAAAGGTTGGAACATGGTCAATCATTTCCTGGTGATGGTATTGGTAATTTTTCTCTTGGCAGGCAGAATTGGAACATGAAATTTATGATGCTACCTCTGCTGCTCAAGCAACGGCTGAGTTTGCAGAACATGCAAACCTAGCTGCCAGAGCTGTATTAGAACTTTCAAGGCTATATTGTGTTGATGATGATAGTTCATGCCACTTAGGTTTTAAGGATGGAAGGTTGGAACATGGGCAATCATTTCCTGGAGATGGTAATGGTAATATTTCTGTTGGCAGGCAGAATTGGAACATGAAATTTAAGGATGCTACATCTGCTGCTCAAGCAGGGACTGAGTTTGCAGAACATGCAAGCCTAGCTGCCAGAGATATAGTAGAACTTTCAATGCAATATTGTGTTGATGATAGTGGTTCATGCCACTTAGGTTTCAAGGACGAAAGGTTGGAACATGGGCAATCATTTCCTGGAGATGGAAAATTTTCTATTGGCAGGCAGAATTAGAATATGAAATTTAAGGATGCTACCTCTGCTGCTCAAGCAGCGGTTGAGTTTGCAAAACATGGTGGCCTAGCTGCCAGAGTTGTTGTAGAACTTTCAAGGAAATATTGTGTTGATGATGGTGGTTCATGCCACTTAGGTTTCAAGGATGAAAGGTTGGAACATGGTCAATCATTTCCTGGAGATGGTAATGGTAATTTTTCTGTTGGCAGGCAGAATTAGAACATGAAATTTAAGGATGCTACCTCTGCTGCTCAAGCAGCGGCTGAGTTTGTAGAACATGGTGGCCTAGCTGCCAGAGCTAATGTAGAAATTTCAAGGCTATATTGTGTTGATGATGGTGGTTCATGCCACTTAGGTTTTAAGGATGAAAGGTTGGAACATGGTCAATCATTTCCTAGAGATGGTAATGGTAAGTTTTCTATTGGCAGGCAGAATTGGAACATGAAATTTATGATGCTACCTCTGCTGCTCAAGCAACGGCTGAGTTTGCAGAACATGCAAGCCTAGCTGCCAGAGCTGTATTAGAACTTTCAAGGCTATATTGTGTTGATGATGATGGTTCATGCCACTTAGGTTTCAAGGATGGAAGGTTGGAACATGGGCAATCTTTTCCTGGAGATGGTAATGGTAATATTTCTGTTGGCAGGCAGAATTGGAACATGAAATTTAAGGATGCTACATCTGCTGCTCAAGCAGGGACTGAGTTTGCAGAACATGCAAGCCTAGCTGCCAGAGATATAGTAGAGCTTTCAATGCAATATTGTGTTGACGATCGTGGTTCTTGCCACTTAGGTTTCAAGGACGAAAGGTTGGAACATGGGCAATCATTTCCTGGAGATGGAAAATTTTATATTGGCAGGCAGAATTAGAATATGAAATTTAAAGATGCTACCTCTGCTGCTCAAGCAGCGGCTGAGTTTGCAGAACATGGTGGCCTAGCTGCCAGAGATGTTGTAGAACTTTCAAGGAAATATTGTGTTGATGATGGTGGTTCATGCCACTTAGGTTTCAAGGATGAAAGTTTGGAACATGATCAATCATTTCCTGGAGATGGAAATGGTAATTTTTCTGTTGGCAGGCAGAATTGGAACATGAAATTTATGATGCTACCTCTGCTGCTCAAGCAACGGCTGAGTTTGCAGAACATGCAAGCCTAGCTGCCAGAGCTGTTGTAGAGCTTTCAAGGCTATATTGTGTTGATGATGATGGTTCATGCCACTTAGGTTTCAAGGATGAAAGGTTGGAACATGGGCAATCATTTCCTAGAGATGGTAATGGTAATATTTCTGTTGGCAGGCAGAATTGGAACATGAAATTTAAGGATGCTACATCTGCTGCTCAAGCAGCGACTGAGTTAGCAGAACATGCAAGCCTAGCTGCCAGAGATATAGTAGAACTTTCAATGGAATATTGTGTTGATGATCGTGGTTCATGCCACTTAGGTTTCAAGGATGAAAGGTTGGAACATGGGCAATTATTTCCTGGAGATGGTAAATTTTCTATTGGCAGGCAGAATTAGAACATGAAATTTAAGGATGCTACCTCTGCTGCTCAAGCAGCGGCTGAGTTTGAAGAACATGGTGGCCTAGCTTCCAGAGCTGTTGTAGAACTTTCAAGGCAATATTGTGTTGATGATGGTGGTTCATGCCACTTAGGTTTCAAAGATGAAAGGTTAGAACATGGGAAATCATTTCCTGGAGATGGTAATTGTAATTTTTCTGTTGGCAAGTATAATTGGAACATGAAATTTAAGGATGCTACCTCTACTGCTCAAGCAGTGGCTGAGTTTGCAGAACATGCAGGCCTAGCTGCCACAGCAGTTGTAGAACTTTCAAGGCAATATTGTGTTGATGATGGTGGTTCATGCCACTTAGGTTTCAAGGATGAAAGGTTGGAACATGGGCAATCATTTCCTGGAGATGGTAATTTTTCTGTTGGCAAGCCAAATTGGAACATTAAATTTAACGATGCTACCTCTGCTGCTGAAGGAGCAGTTGAGTTTGCATAATATGCAAACCTAACTGCCAGAGCTATTGTAGAACTTTCAAGGCAATATTGTGTTGATGATGCTGGTTAATGCCACTTAGGTTTCAAGGATGAAAGGTTGGAACATGGGCAATCATTTCCTGGAGATGGTAATTGTAATTTTTCTGTTGGCAGGTAGAATTGGAAAATGAAATTTAAGGATGCTATCTCTGCTGCTCAAGCAGCGGCTGAGTTTGCAGAATATGCAAGCCTAGCTGCCAGAGCTGTTGTAGAACTTTCAAGGCAATATTATGTTGATGATGGTAGTTCATGCCACTTAGGTTCTAAAGATGAAAGGTTGGAACATGGGCAATCATTTCCTGGAGGTGGTAGTAGTAATTGTTCTGTTGGCAGGTAGAATTGGAACATAAAATTTAAGGATGCTACCTCTGTTGCTCAAGCAGCGGCTGATTTTGCATAACATGCAAGCCCAGCTGCCAGAGCTGTTGTAGAACTTTCAAGGCAATATTGTGTTGATGATGGTGGTTCATGCTACTTAGGTTTCAAAGAAGAAAGGTTGGAACATGGGCAATCATTTCCTGGAGATGGTAATTGTAATTTTTTTGTTGGCAGGTAGAATTGGAACATGAAATTTTAGGATGCTACGTCTGCTGCTCAAGCAGTGGCTGAGTTTGCAGAATATGCAGCCCTAGCTGCCAGAGCTGTTATAGAACTTTCAAGGCAATATTGTGTTGATGATGGTGGTTCATGCCACTTAGGTTTCAAGGATGAAAGGTTGGAACATGGGCAATCATTTCCTGGAGATGGTAATTTTTCTGTTGACAAGCAGAATTGGAACATGAAATTTAAGGATGCTATCTCTGCTGCTCAAGCAGTAGCTGAGTTTGCAGAATATTCAAGCCTAGCTGCCAGAGCTGTTGTAGAACTTTCAATGCAATATTGTGTTGATGATGCTGGTTCATGCCACTTAGGTTTCAAGGATGAAAGGTTGGAACATAGCAATCATTTCCTAGAGATGGTAATGGTAATTTATTTGTTGGCAGGCAGAATTGGAACATGAAATTTAAGGATGCTACCTCTGCTGCTCAAGCAGCGGCTGAGTTTGCAGAACATGCAAGCCTAGCTGCCAGAGTTGATGTAGAACTTTCAAGGCAATATTATTTTGATTATGGTAGTTCATGCCACTTAGGTTTCAAAGATGAAAGGTTGGAACATGGGCAATCATTTCCTCAAGGTGGTAGTAGTAATTTCTCTGTTGGCAGGCAGAATTGGAACAGGAAATTTAAGGATGCTACCTCTGTTGCTCAAGCAGAGGCTTATTTTGCTGAACATGCAAGCCTTGCTGCCATAGCTGTGGTAGAACTTTAAAGGTAATATTGTGTTGATGATGGTGGTTCATGCCACTTAGGTTTCAAAGATGAAAGGTTGGAACATGGGAAATCATTTCCTGGAGATGGTAATTGTAATTTTTCTTTTGGCAAGTAGAGTTGGAACATGAAATTTAAGGATGCTACCTCTACTGCTCAAGCAGCGGTTGAGTTTGCAGAACATGCAGGCCTAGCTGCCAGAGCTGTTGTAGAACTTTCAAGGCAATATTGTGTTGATGATGGTGGTTCATGCCATTTAGGTTTCCAGGATGAAAGGTTGGAACATGGGCAATCATTTCCTGGAGATGGTAAATTTTCTATTGGCAGGCAGAATTAGAACATGAAATTTAAGGATGCTACCTCTGCTGCTCAAGCATCGGCTGAGTTTGCTGAACATGGTGGCCTAGCTGCCAGAGCTGTTGTACAACTTCAAGGAAATATTATGTTGATGATGGTGGTTCATGCCACTTAGGTTTCAAGGATGAAAGGTTGGAACATGGGCAATCATTTCCTGGAGATGGCAATGGTAATTCTTCATTTGGCATGCAGAATTGGAACATGAAATTTAAGGATGCTACCTCTGCTGCTCAAGCAGAGGCTTAGTTTGCAGAACATGGCGGCCTAGCTTCCAGAGCTGTTGTAGAACTTTCAAGGAAATATTGTGTTGATGATGGTGGTTCATGCCACTTAGGTTACCAGGATGAAAGATTAGAACATGGGCAATCATTTGCTGGAGATGGTAATGGTAATTTTTCTGTTGGCAGGCAGAATTGGAACATGAAATTTATGATGCTACCTCTGCTGCTCAAGCAACGGCTGAGTTTGCAGAACATGCAGGCCTAGCTGCCAGAGCTGTTGTAGAACTTTCAAGGATATATTGTGTTGATGATGGTGGTTCATGCAACTTAGGTTTCAAGGTTGAAAGGTTGGAACATGGGCAATCATTTCCTGGAGAAGGTAATTTTTCTGTTGGCAAGCAGAATTGGAACATGAAATTTAAGGATGCTACCTCTGCTGCTCAAGCAGCAGTTGAGTGTGCAGAATATGCAAGCCTAGCTACCAGAGCTGTTGTAGAACTTTCAAGGCAATATTGTGTTGATGATGCTGGTTCATGCCACTTAGGTTCTAAAGATGAAAGGTTGGAACATGGGCAATCATTTCCTGGAGGTGGTAGTAGTAATATTTCTGTTAGCAGGCAGAATTGGAACATGAAATTTAAGGATGCTACCTCTGCTGCTCAAGCAACGACTGAGTTTGCAGAACATGCAAGCCTAGCTGCCAGAGATATAGTAGAACTTTCAATGCAATATTGTGTTGATGATGCTGGTTCATTCTACTTAGGTTTCAAGAATGAATGTTTGGAACATGGGCAATCATTTCCTGGTAATGGTAATTTTTCAGTTGGCAGGCAAAATTGGAACATGAAATTTATGATGCTACCTCTGCTGCTCATGCAACAGAAGAGTTTGCAGAACATGCAAGCCTAGCTGCCAGAGTTGTTGTAGAACTTTCAAGGATATATTGTGTTGATGATGGTGGTTCATGCCACTTAGGTTTCAAGGTTGAAAGGTTGGAACATGGGCAATCATTTCCTGGAGATGGTAATGGTAATTTTTCTTTTGGCAGCTAGAATTAGAACATGAAATTTAAGGATGCTACCTCTGCTGCTGAAGCAGCGACTGAGTTTGCAGAACATGCAAGCCTAGATGCCAGAGCTGTTGTAGAACTTTCAAGGAAATATTGTGTTGATGATGGTGGTTCACGCCATTTAGGTTTCCAGGATGAAAGGTTGGAACATGGGCAATCATTTCCTGGAGATGGTAAATTTTCCATTGGCAGGCAGAATTAGAACATGAAATTTAAGGATGCTACCTCTGCTGCTCAAGCATCGGCTGTGTTTGCAGAACATGGTGGCCTAGCTTCCAGAGCTGTTGTTGAACTTTCAAGGAAATATTGTGTTGATGATGGTGGTTCATGCCACTTAGGTTTCAAGGATAAAATATTGGAACATGGGTAATCATTTCCTGGAGATGGTAATGGTAATTTTTCAGTTGGTAGGCGGAATTGGAACATGAAATTTATGATGCTACCTCTGCTGCTCTAGCAACGGCTGAGTTTGCAGAACATGCAGGCCTAGCTGCCAGAGCTGTTGTAGAACTTTCAAGGATATATTGTGTTGATGATGGTGGTTCATGCAACTTAGGTTTCAAGGTTGAAAGGTTGGAACATGGGCAATCATTTCCTGGAGATGGTAATTTTTCTGTTGGCAAGCAGAATTGGAACATGAAATTTAAGGATGCTACCTCTGCTGCTCAAGCAGCAGCTGAGTTTGCAGAATATGCAAGCCTAGCTGCCAGAGCTGTTGTAGAACTTTCAAGGCAACATTGTGTTGATGATACTGGTTCATGCCACTTAGGTTTTAAGGATGAAAGGTTGGAACATGGGAAATCATTTCCTAGTGATGGTAATGGTAATATTTCTATTGGCAGGCAGAATTGGAACATGAAATTTAAGGATGCTACCTCTGCTGCTCAAGCAACGACTGAGTTTGCAGAACATGCAAGCCTAGCTGCCAGAGATATAGTAGAACTTTCAATGCAATATTGTGTTGATGATGGTGGTTCATGCTACTTAGGTTTCAAGAATGAATGTTTGGAACATGGGCAATCATTTCCTGGAGATGGTAAATTTTCTATTGGCAGGCAGAATTAGAACATGAAATTTAAGGATGCTACCTCTGCTGCTCAAGCAGCGGCTGAGTTTGCAGAACATGGTGGCCTAGCTTCCAGAGCTGTTGTAGAACTTTCAAGGAAATATTGTGTTGATGATGGTGGTTCATACCACTTAGGTTTCAAGGATGAAAGATTGGAACATGGGCAATCATTTCCTGGAGATGGTAATGGTAATTTTTCAGTTGGTAGGCAGAATTGGAACATGAAATTTATGATGCTACCTCTGCTGCTCAAGCAACGACTGAGTTTGCAAAACATGCAGGCCTAGATGCCAGAGCTGTTGTAGAACTTTCAAGGATATATTGTGTTGATGATGGTGGTTCATGCAACTTAGGTTTCAAGGTTGAAAGGTTGGAACATGGGCAATCATTTCCTGGAGATGGTAATTTTTCCGTTGGCAAGCAGAATTGGAACATGAAATTTAAGGATGCTACCTCTGCTGCTCAAGCAGCAGCTGAGTTTGCAGAATATGCAAGCCTAGCTGCCAGAGCTGTTGTAGAACTTTCAAGGCAATATTGTGTTGATGATCCTGGTTCATGCCACTTAGGTTTCAAGGATGAAAGGTTGGAACATGGGCAATCATTTCCTAGAGATGGTAATGGTAATATTTCTGTTGGCAGGCAGAATTGGAACATGAAATTTAAGGATGCTACATCTGCTGCTCAAGCAACGACTGAGTTTGCAGAACATGCAAGCCTAGCTGCCAGAGATATAGTAGAACTTTCAATGCAATATTGTGTTGATGATGGTGGTTCTTGCTACTTAGGTTTCAAGAATGAATGTTTGGAACACGGGCAATCATTTCCTGGAGATTGTAAATTTTCTATTGGCAGGAAGAATTAGAACATGAAATTTAAGGATGCTACCTCTGCTGCTCAAGCAGCGGCTGCGTTTGCAGATCATGGTGGCCTAGCTTCCAGAGCTGTTGTAGAACTTTCAAGGAAATATTGTGTTGATGATGGTGGTTCATGCCACTTAGGTTTCAAGGATAAAATATTGGAACATGGGCAATCATTTCCTGGAGATGGTAATGGTAATTTTTCAGTTGGTAGGCAGAATTGGAACATGAAATTTATGATGCTACCTCTGCTGCTCAAGCAACGGCTGAGTTTGCAGAACATGCAGGCCTAGCTGCCAGAGCTGTTGTAGAAATTTCAAGGATATATTGTGTTGATAATGGTGGTTCATGCAACTTAGGTTTCAAGGTTGAAAGGTTGGAACATGGGCAATCATTTCCTGGAGATGGTAATTTTTCCGTTGGCAAGCAGAATTGGAACATGAAATTTAAGGATGCTACCTCTGCTGCTCAAGCAGCAGCTGAGTTTGCAGAATATGCAAGCCTAGCTGCCAGAGCTGTTGTAGAACTTTCAAGGCAATATTATGTTGATGATCCTGGTTCATGCCACTTAGGTTTCAAGGATGAAAGGTTGGAACATGGGCAATCATTTCCTAGAGATGGTAATGGTAATATTTCTGTTGGCAGGCAGAATTGGAACATGAAATTTAAGGATGCTACCTCTGCTGCTCAAGCAACGACTGAGTTTGCAGAACATGCAAGCCTAGCTGCCAGAGATATAGTAGAACTTTCAATGCAATATTGTGTTGATGATGGTGGTTCTTGCTACTTAGGTTTCAAGAATGAATGTTTGGAAGATGGGCAATCATTTCCTCGAGATGGTAAATTTTTTATTGGCAGGCAGAATTAGAACATGAAATTTAAGGATGCTACCTCTGCTGCTCAAGCAGCGGCTGAGTTTGCAGAACATGGTGGCCTAGCTTCCAGAGCTGTTGTAGAACTTTCAAGGAAATATTGTGTTGATAATGGTGGTTCATGCCACTTAGGTTTCAAGGATGAAAGATTGGAACATGGGCAATCATTTCCTGGAGATGGTAATGGTAATTTTTCAGTTGGTAGGCAGAATTGAAACATGAAATTTATGATGCTACCTCTGCTGCTCAAGCAACGACTGAGTTTGCAGAACATGCAGGCCTAGCTGCCAGAGCTGTTGTAGAACTTTCAAGGATATATTGTGTTGATGATGGTGGTTCATACAACTTAGGTTTCAAGGTTGAAAGGTTGGAAGATGGGCAATCATTTCCTGGAGATGGTAATTTTTCTGTTGGCAAGCAGAATTGGAACATGAAATTTAAGGATGCTACCTCTGCTGCTCAAGCAGCAGCTGAGTTTGCAGAATATGCAAGCCTAGCTGCCAGAGCTGTTGTAGAACTTTCAAGGCAACATTGTGTTGATGATGCTGGTTCATGCCACTTAGGTTTTAAGGATGAAAGGTTGGAACTTGGGAAATCATTTCCTAGAGATGGTAATGGTAATATTTCTGTTGGCAGACAGAATTGGAACATGAAATTTAAGGATGCTACCTCTGCTGCTCAAGCAACGACTGAGTTTGCAGAACATGCAAGCCTAGCTGCCAGAGATATAGTAGAACTTTCAATTCAATATTGTGTTGATGATGGTGGTTCTTGCTACTTAGGTTTCAAGAATGAATGTTTGGAACATGGGCAATCATTTCCTGGAGATGGTAAATTTTCTATTGGCAGGCAGAATTAGAACATGAAATTTAAGGATGCTACCTCTGCTGCTCAAGCAGCGGCTGAGTTTGCAGAACATGGTGGCCTAGCTTCCAGAGCTGTTGTAGAACTTTCAAGGAAATATTGTGTTGATGATGGTGGTTCATGCCACTTAGGTTTCAAGGATAAAATATTGGAACATGGGCAATCATTTCCTGGAGATGGTAATGGTAATTTTTCAGTTGGTAGGCAGAATTGGAACATGAAATTTATGATGCTACCTCTGCTGCTCAAGCAACAGCTGAGTTTGCAGAACATGCAGGCCTAGCTGTCAGAGCTGTTGTAGAACTTTCAAGGATATATTGTGTTGATGATGGTGGTTCAAGCAACTTAGGTTTCAAGGTTGAAAGGTTGGAACATGGGCAATCATTTCCTGGAGATGGTAATTTTTCCGTTGGCAAGCAGAATTGGAACATGAAATTTAAGGATGCTACCTCTGCTGCTCAAGCAGCAGCTGAGTTTGTAGAATATGCAAGCCTAGCTGCCAGAGCTGTTGTAGAACTTTCAAGGCAATATTGTGTTGATGATCCTGGTTCATGCCACTTAGGTTTCAAGGATGAAAGGTTGGAACATGGGCAATCATTTCCTAGAGATGGTAATGGTAATATTTCTGTTGGCAGGCAGAATTGGAACATGAAATTTAAGGATGCTACCTCTGCTGCTCAAGCAACGACTGAGTTTGCAGAACATGCAAGCCTAGCTGCCAGAGATATAGTAGAACTTTCAATGCAATATTGTGTTGATGATGGTGGTTCTTGCTACTTAGGTTTCAAGAATGAATGTTTGGAACATGGGCAATCATTTCTTGGAGATGGTAAATTTTCTATTGGCAGGCAGAATTAGAACATGAAATTTAAGGATGCTACCTCTGCTGCTCAAGCAGCGGCTGAGTTTGCAGAACATGGTGGCCTAGCTTCCAGAGCTGTTGTAGAACTTTCAAGGAAATATTGTGTTGATGATGGTGGTTCATGCCACTTAGGTTTCAAGGATAAAATATTGGAACATGGGCAATCATTTCCTGGAGATGGTAATGGTAATTTTTCAGTTGGTAGGCGGAATTGGAACATGAAATTTATGATGCTACCTCTGCTACTCAAGCAACGGCTGAGTTTGCAGAACATGCAGGCCTAGCTGCCAGAGCTGTTGTAGAACTTTCAAGGATATATTGTGTTGATGATGGTGGTTCATGCAACTTAGGTTTCAAGGTTGAAAGGTTGGAACATGGGCAATCATTTCCTGGAGATGGTAATTTTTCCGTTGGCAAGCAGAATTGGGACATGAAATTTAAGGATGCTACCTCTGCTGCTCAAGCAGCAGCTAAGTTTGCAGAATATGCAAGCCTAGCTGCCAGAGCTGTTGTAGAACTTTCAAGGCAATATTGTGTTGATGATCCTGGTTCATGCCACTTAGGTTTCAAGGATGAAAGGTTGGAACATAGGCAATCATTTCCTAGAGATGGTAATGGTAATATTTCTGTTGGCAGGCAGAATTGGAACATGAAATTTAAGGATGCTACCTCTGCTGCTCAAGCAACGACTGAATTTGCAGAACATGCAAGCCTAGCTGCCAGAGATATAGTAGAACTTTCAATGCAATATTGTGTTGATGATGGTGGTTCTTGCTACTTAGGTTTCAAGAATGAATGTTTGGAACATGGGCAATCATTTCATGGAGATGGTAAATTTTCTATTGGCAGGCAGAATTAGAACATGAAATTTAAGGATGCTACCTCTGCTGCTCAAGCAGCGGCTGAGTTTGCAGAACATGGTGGCCTAGCTTCCAGAGCTATTGTAGAACTTTCAAGGAAATATTGTGTTGATGATGGTGGTTCATGCCACTTAGGTTTCAAGGATAAAATATTGGAACATGGGCAATCATTTCCTGGAGATGGTAATGGTAATTTTTCAGTTGGCAGGCAGAATTAGAACATGAAATTTATGATGCTTCCTCTGCTGCTCATGCAACGGCTGAGTTTGCAGAACATGCAAGCCTAGCTGCCAGAGTTGTTGTAGAACTTTCAAGGATATATTGTGTTGATGATGGTGGTTCATGCCACTTAGGTTTCAAGGTTGAAAGGTTGGAACATGGGCAATCATTTCCTGGAGATGGTAATGCTAATTTTTCTGTTGGCATCTTGAATTAGAACATGAAATTTAAGGATGCTACCTCTGCTTCTGAAGCAGCGACTGAGTTTGCAGAACATGCAAACCTAGCTGCCAGAGCTGTTGTAGAACTTTCAAGGCAATATTGTGTTGATGATGGAGGTTCATGCCATTTAGGTTTCCAGGATAAAAGGTTGGAACATGGGCAATCATTTCCTTGAGATGGTAAATTTTATATAGGCAGGCAGAATAAGAACATGAAATTTAAGGATGCTACCTTTGCTGCTCAAGCAGCGGCTTAGTTTGCAGAACATGGCGGCCTAGCTTCCAAAGCTGTTATAGAACTTTCAAGGAAATATTGTGTTGATGATGGTGGTTCATGCCACTTAGGTTACCAGGATGAAAGATTGGAACATGGGCAATCATTCGCTAGAGATGGTAATGGTAATTGTTCGGTTGGCAGGCAGAATTGGAACATGAAATTTATGATGTTACCTCTGCTGCTCAAACAACGGCTGAGTTTGCAGAACATGTAGGCCTAGCTGCCAGAGCTGTTGTAGAACTTTCAAGGATATATTGTGTTGATGGTGGTGGTTCATGCAACTTAGGTTTCAAGGTTGAAAGGTTGGAACATGGGCAATCATTTCCTGGAGATGGTAATTTTTCTGTTGGCAAGCAGAATTGGAACATGAAATTTAAGGATGCTACCTCTGCTGCTCAAGCAGCAGCTGAGTTTGCAGAATATGCAAGCCTAGCTGCCAGAGCTGTTGTAGAACTTTCAAGGAAACATTGTGTTGATGATGCTGGTTCATGCCACTTAGGTTTTAAAGATGAAAGGTTGGAGCATGGGCAATCATTTCCTAGAGATGGTAATGGCAATATTTCTGTTGGCAGGCACAATTGGAACATGAAATTTAAGGATGCTACCTCTATTGCTCAAGCAACGACTGAGTTTGCAGAACATGCAAGCCTAGCTGCCAGTGATATAGTAGAACTTTCAATGCAATATTGTGTTGATGATGGTGGTTCATGCTACTTAGGTTTCAAGAATGAATGTTTGGAACATGGGCAATCATTTCCTGGAGATGGTAAATTTTCTATTGGCAGGCAGAATTAGAACATGAAATTTAAGGATGCTACCTCTGCTGCTCAAGCAGCGGCTGAGTTTGCAGAACATGGTGGCCTAGCTTCCAGAGCTGTTGTAGAACTTTCAAGGAAATATTGTGTTGATGATGGTGGTTCATGCCACTTAGGTTTCAAGGATAAAATATTGGAACATGGGCAATCATTTCCTCGAGATGGTAATGGTAATTTTTCAGTTGGTAGGCAGAATTGGAACATGAAATTTATGATGCTACCTCTGCTGCTCAAGCAACGGCTGAGTTTGCAGAACATGCAGGCCTAGCTGCCAGAGCTGTTGTAGAACTTTCAAGGATATATTGTGTTGATGATGGTGGTTCATGCAACTTAGGTTTCAAGGTTGAAAGGTTGGAACATGGGCAATCATTTCCTGGAGATGGTAATTTTTCTGTTGGCAAGCAGAATTGGAACATGAAATTTAAGGATGCTACCTCTGCTGCTCAAGCAGCAGCTGAGTTTGCAGAATATGCAAGCCTAGCTGCCAGAGCTGTTGTAGAACTTTCAAGGCAACATTGTGTTGATGATGCTGGTTCATGCCACTTAGGTTTTAAGGATGAAAGGTTGGAACTTGGGAAATCATTTCCTAGAGATGGTAATGGTAATATTTCTGTTGGCAGACAGAATTGGAACATGAAATTTAAGGATGCTACCTCTGCTGCTCAAGCAACGACTGAGTTTGCAGAACATGCAAGCCTAGCTGCCAGTGATATAGTAGAACTTTCAATTCAATATTGTGTTGATGATGGTGGTTCTTGCTACTTAGGTTTCAAGAATGAATGTTTGGAACATGGGCAATCATTTCCTGGAGATGGTAAATTTTCTATTGGCAGGCAGAATTAGAACATGAAATTTAAGGATGCTACCTCTGCTGCTCAAGCAGCGGCTGAGTTTGCAGAACATGGTGGCCTAGCTTCCAGAGCTGTTGTAGAACTTTCAAGGAAATATTGTGTTGATGATGGTGGTTCATGCCACTTAGGTTTCAAGGATAAAATATTGGAACATGGGCAATCATTTCCTGGAGATGGTAATGGTAATTTTTCAGTTGGTAGGCGGAATTGGAACATGAAATTTATGATGCTACCTCTGCTGCTCAAGCAACGGCTGAGTTTGCAGAACATGCAGGCCTAGCTGCCAGAGCTGTTGTAGAACTTTCAAGGATATATTGTGTTGATGATGGTGGTTCATGCAACTTAGGTTTCAAGGTTGAAAGGTTGGAACATGGGCAATCATTTCCTGGAGATGGTAATTTTTCGGTTGGCAGGCAGAATTGGAACATGAAATTTAAGGATGCTACCTCTGCTGCTCAAGCAGCAGCTAAGTTTGCAGAATATGCAAGCCTAGCTGCCAGAGCTGTTGTAGAACTTTCAAGGAAACATTGTGTTGATGATGCTGGTTCATGCCACTTAGGTTTTAAAGATGAAAGGTTGGAGCATGGGCAATCATTTCCTAGAGATGGTAATGGCAATATTTCTGTTGGCAGGCACAATTGGAACATGAAATTTAAGGATGCTACCTCTGTTGCTCAAGCAACGACTGAGTTTGCAGAACATGCAAGCCTAGCTGCCAGTGATATAGTAGAACTTTCAATGCAATATTGTGTTGATGATGGTGGTTCATGCTACTTAGGTTTCAAGAATGAATGTTTGGAACATGGGCAATCATTTCCTGGAGATGGTAAATTTTCTATTGGCAGGCAGAATTAGAACATGAAATTTAAGGATGCTACCTCTGCTGCTCAAGCAGCGGCTGAGTTTGCAGAACATGGTGGCCTAGCTTCCAGAGCTGTTGTAGAACTTTCAAGGAAATATTGTGTTGATGATGGTGGTTCATGCCACTTAGGTTTCAAGGATAAAATATTGGAACATGGGCAATCATTTCCTGGAGATGGTAATGGTAATTTTTCAGTTGGTAGGCAGAATTGGAACATGAAATTTATGATGCTACCTCTGCTGCTCAAGCAACGGCTGAGTTTGCAGAACATGCAGGCCTAGCTGCCAGAGCTGTTGTAGAACTTTCAAGGATATATTGTGTTGATGATGGTGGTTCATGCAACTTAGGTTTCAAGGTTGAAAGGTTGGAACATGGGCAATCATTTCCTGGAGATGGTAATTTTTCCGTTGGCAAGCAGAATTGGAACATGAAATTTAAGGATGCTACCTCTGCTGCTCAAGCAGCAGCTGAGTTTGCAGAATATGCAAGCCTAGCTGCCAGAGCTGTTGTAGAACTTTCAAGGCAATATTGTGTTGATGATCCTGGTTCATGCCACTTAGGTTTCAAGGATGAAAGGTTGGAACATGGGCAATCATTTCCTAGAGATGGTAATGGTAATATTTCTGTTGGCAGGCAGAATTAGAACATGAAATTTAAGGATGCTACCTCTGCTGCTCAAGCAACGACTGAGTTTGCAGAACATGCAAGCCTAGCTGCCAGAGATATAGTAGAACTTTCAATGCAATATTGTGTTGATGATGGTGGTTCTTGCTACTTAGGTTTCAAGAATGAATGTTTGGAACATGGGCAATCATTTCCTGGAGATGGTAAATTTTCTATTGGCAGGCAGAATTAGAACATGAAATTTAAGGATGCTACCTCTGCTGCTCAAGCAGCGGCTGAGTTTGCAGAACATGGTGGCCTAGCTTCCAGAGTTGTTGTTGAACTTTCAAGGAAATATTGTGTTGATGATGGTGGTTCATGCCACTTAGGATTCAAGGATAAAATATTGGAACATGGGCAATCATTTCCTGGAGATGGTAATGGTAATTTTTCAGTTGGCAGGCAGAATTGGAACATGAAATTTATGATGCTACCTCTGCTGCTCATGCAACGACTGAATTTGCAGAACTTGCAAGCCTAGCTGCCAGAGTTGTTGTAGAACTTTCAAGGATATAATGTGTTGATGATGGTGGTTCATGCCACTTAGGTTTCAAGGTTGAAAGGTTGGACAATGGGCAATCATTTCCTGGAGATAGTAATGGTAATTTTTCTGTTGGCAGATAGAATTAGAACATGAAATTTAAAGATGCTACCTCTGCTGCTGAAGCAGCGACTGAGTTTGCAGAACATGCAAGCCTAGCTGCCAGAACTGTTGTTGAACTTGCAAGGCAATATTGTGTTTATGATGGTGGTTCATGCCATTTAGGTTTCCAGGATGAAAGTTTGGAACATGGGCAATCATTTCCTGGAGATGGTAAATTTTCTATTGGCAGGCAGAATTAGAACATGAAATTTAAGGATGCTACCTCTGCTGCTCAAGCATCGGCTGAGTTTGCTGAGCATGGTGGCCTAGCTGCCAGAGCTATTGTACAACTTTAAGGAAATATTGTGTTGGTGATGGTGGTTCATGCCACTTAGGTTTCAAGGATGAAAGGTTGGAACATGGGCAATCATTTCCTGGAGATGGTAAATTTTCTATTGGCAGGCAGAATAAGAACATGAAATTTAAGGATGCTACCTCTGCTGCTCAAGCAGCGGCTTAGTTTGCAGAACATGGCGGCCTCGCTTCCAGAGCTGTTATAGAACTTTCAAGGAAATATGGTGTTGATGATGGTGGTTCATGCCACTTAGGTTTCCAGGATGAAAGATTGGAACATGGGCAATCATTTGCTAGAGATGGTAATTTTTCTGTTGGCAAGCAGAATTGGAACATGAAATTTAAGGATGCTACCTCTGCTGCTCAAGCAGCAGCTGAGTTTGCAGAATATGCAAGCCTAACTGCCAGAGCTGTTGTATAACTTTCAAGGCAATATTGTGTTGATGATGCTGGTTCATGCCACTTAGGTTTCAAGGATGAAAGGTTGGAACATGGGCAATCATTTCCTAGAGATGGTAATGGTAATATTGTTGTTGGCAGGCAGAATTGGAACATGAAAATTAAGGATGCTACCTCTGCTGCTCAAGCAGCTACTGAGTTTGCAGAATATGCAAGCCTAGATTCCATAGATATAGTAGAACTTTCTATGCAATATTGTGTTGTTGATGGTGGTTCAAGCCATTTAGGTTTCCAGGATGAAAGGTTGGAACATGGGCAATCAATTCTTTGAGATGGTAAATTTTCTATTGGCAGGCAGAATTAGAACATGAAATTTAAGGATGCTACCTCTGCTGCTCAAGCAGCGGCTGTGTTTTCTGAACATGGTGGTCTAGCTACCAGAGTTGTTGTAGAAGTTCCAAGGAAATATTGTGTTGATGATGGTGGTTCATGCCACTTAGGTTTCAAGGATGAAAGGTTGGAACATGGGCAATCATTTCCTAGAGATGGTAATGGTAATTTTTTTGTTGGGAGACAGAATTGGAACATGAAATTTATGATGCTACCTCTGCTGCTCAAGCAACGGCTGAGTTTACAGAACATGCAAGCCTACCTGCCAGAGCTGTTGTAGAACTTTTAAGGCTATATTGTGTTGATGATGGTGGTTCATGCCACTTAGGTTTCAAGTTTGAAAGGTTGGAACATGGGCAATCATTTCCTGGAGATGGTAATGGTAATTTTTCTATTGGCAGGTAGAATTGGAAAATGAAATTTAAGGATGCTACATCTGCTGCTCAAGCAGCGGCTGAGTTTGCAGAACATGCAAGCCTAGCTACCAGAGCTGTTGTAGAACTTTCAAGGCACTATTATTTTAATGATGGTAGTTCATGCCACTTAGGTTTCAAAGATGAAAGGTTGGAACATGGGCAATCATTTCCTGGAGGTGGTAGTAGTAATGTTTCTGTTGGCAGGCAGAATTGGAACATGAAATTTAAGGATGCTACCACTGTTGCTCAAGCAGCGGCTGATTTTGCAGAACATGCAAGCCTAGCTGCCAGAGCTGTTGTAGAACTTTCAAGGCAATATTGTGTTAATGATGGTGGTTCATGCCACTTAGGTTTCAAAGATGAAAAGTTGGAACATGGGAAATCATTTCCTGGAGATGGTAATTGTAATTTTTCTGTTGGCAAGTAGAATTGGAAAATGAAATTTAAGGATGCAACCTCTACTGCTCAAGCAGCGGCTGAGATTGCAGAACATGCAGGCCTAGCTGCCAGAGCTGTTGTAGAACTTTCAAGGCAATATTGTGTTGATGATGGTGGTTCATGCCACTTAGGTTTCGAGGAAGAAAGGTTGGAACATGGGCAATCATTTCCTGGAGATGGTAATTTTTCTATTGGCAAGAAGAATTGGAACATAAAATTTAAGGATGCTACCTCTACTGCTCAAGCAGCAGCTGAGTTTGCAGAATATGCAAGCCTAGCTGCCTGAGCTGTTGTAGAACTTTCAAGGCAATATTGTGTAGATGTTGGTGGTTCATGCCACTTAGGTTTCAAGGATGAAAGGTTGGAACATGGGCAATCATTTCCTAGAGATGGTAATGGTAATATTTTTATTGGCAGGCAGAATTGGAACATGAAATTTAAGGATGCTACCTCTGCTGCTCAAGGAACGACTGAGTTTGCAGAACATGCAAGCCTTGCTGCCAGAGATATAGTAGAACTTTCAATGCAATAATATGTTGATGATGGTGGTTCATGCCACTTAGGTTTCAAGAATGAATGTTTGGAACATGGGCAATCATTTCCTGGAGATGGTAAATTTTCTATTGGGAGGCAGAATTAGAACATGAAATTTAAGGATGCTACTTCTGCTGCTCAAGCAGCGGCTAAGTTTGCAGAACATGGTGGCCTAGCTTCTAGAGCTGTTGTAGAACTTTCAAGGAAATATTGTGTTAATGATGGTGGTTCATGCCACTTAGGTTTCAAGGATGAAATATTGGAACATGGGCAATCATTTCCTGGAGATGGTAATGGTAATTTTTCTGTTGGCAGGCAGAATTGGAACATGAAATTTATGATGCTACCTCTGTTGCTCATGCAATGGCTGAGTTTGCAGAACATGCAAGCCTAGCTGCCAGAGTTGTTGTAGAACTTTCAAGGATATATTGTGTTGATGATGGTGGTTCATGCCACTTAGGTTTCAAGGTTGAAAGGTTGGAACATGGGCAATCATTTCCTGGAGATGGAAATAGTAATTTTTATATTGGCAGGTAGAATTAGAAAATGAAATTTAAGGATGCTACCTCTGCTGCTCAAGCAGCGACTGAGTTTGCAGAACATGCAAGCCTAGCTGCCAGAGCTGTTGTAGAAATTTCAAGGCAATATTATGTTGATGATGGTAGTTCATGCCACTTAGGTTACAAAGATGAAAGGTTGGAACATGGGAAATCATTTCTTGAAGGTGGTAGTAGTAATATTTCTGTTGGCGGGCAGTATTGGAACATGAAATTTAAGGATGCTACCTCTGTTGATCAAGCAGCGGCTGATTTTGCAGAACATGCAAGCCTAGATGCCAGATCTGTTGTAGAACTTTCCAGGCAATATTGTGTTGATGATAATGGTTCATGCCACTTAGTTTTCAAGGATGAAAGGTTGGAACATTGGCAATCATTTCCTGGAGATGGTAATTGTAGTTTTTCTGTTGGCAAGTTGAATTGGAACATGAAATTTAAGGATGCTACCTCTGCTGCTCAAGCAGCGGCTTAGTTTGCAGAACATGCAGGCCTAGCTGCCAGAGCTGTTCTAGAACTTTCAATGCAATATTGTGATGATGATGGTGGTTCATCCCACTTAGGTTTCAAGGATGAAAGGTTGGAACATGGGCAATCATTTCCTGGAGATGGTAATGGTAATTTTTCTGTTGGCAGGCAGAATTGGAACATGAAATTTAAGGATGCTACCTCTGCTGCTCAAGCAGCGGTTGAGTTTGCAGAACATGCAAGCCTAGCTGCCAGAGTTGTTGTAGAACTTTCAAGGATATATTGTGTTGATGATGGTGGTTCATCCACTTAGGTTTCAAGGTTGAAAGGTTGGAACATGGGCAATCATTTCCTGGAGATAGAAATAGTAATTTTTATATTGGCAGGTAGAATTAGAAAATGAAATTTAAGGATGCTACCTCTGCTGCTCAAGCAGCGACTGAGTTTGCAGAACATGCAAGCCTAGCTGCCAGAGCTGTTGTAGAAATTTCAAGGCAATATTATGTTGATGATGGTAGTTCATGCCACTTATGTTACAAAGATGAAAGGTTGGAACATGGGAAATAATTTCTTGAAGGTGGTAGTAGTAATATTTCTGTTGGCAGGCAGTATTGGAACATGAAATTTAAGGATGCTACCTCTGTTGATCAAGCAGCGGCTGATTTTGCAGAACATGCAAGCCTAGATGCCAGATCTGTTGTAGAACTTTCCAGGCAATATTGTGTTTATGATAATGGTTCATGCCACTTATTTTTCAAGAATGAAAGGTTGGAACATTGGCAATCATTTCCTGGAGATGGTAATTGTAGTTTTTCTGTTGGCAAGTTGAATTGGAACATGAAATTTAAGGATGCTACCTCTGCTGCTCAAGCAGCGGCTTAGTTTGCAGAACATGCAGGCCTAGCTGCCAGAGCTGTTCTAGAACTTTCAATGCAATATTGTGATGATGATGGTGGTTCATGCCACTTAGGTTTCAAGGATGAAAGGTTGGAACATGGGCAATCATTTCCTGGAGATGGTAATGGTAATTTTTCTGTTGGCAGGCAGAATTGGAACATGAAATTGAAGGATGCTACCTCTGCTGCTCAAGCAGCGGTTGAGTTTGCAGAACATGCAAACCTAGCTGCCAGAGTTGTTGTAGAACTTTCAAGGCAATATTGTGTTGATGATGGTGGTTCATGCCACTTAGGTTTCAAAGATGAAAGGCTGGAACATGGGCAATCATTTCCTGGAGATGGTAATTGTAATTTTTCTGTTGGCAGGTAGAATTGGAACATGAAATTTAAGGATGCTACCTCTGTTGCTCAAGCAGCGGCTGAGTTTGCAGAACATGCAAGCCTAGCTGCCAGAGCTATTGTAGAACTTTCAAGGCAATATTGTGTTGATAATGGTGGTTCATGCCACTTAGGTTTCAAGGATGAAAGGTTAGAACATGGGCAATCATTTCCTGGAGATGGTAATGGTAATATTTCAGTTGGCAGGCAGAATTAGAACATGAAATTAAAGGATGCTACCTCTACCGCTCAAGCAGCGGCTGAGTTTACAGAACATGCAGGCCTAGCCACCAGAGCTGTTGTAGAACTTTCAAGGCAATATTGTGTTGATGATGGTGGTTCATGACACTTAGGTTTCAAGGATGAAAGGTTGGAACATGGGCAATCATTTCATGGATATAGTAATTTTTCTGTTGGCAGGCAGAATTGGAACATGAAATTTAAGGATGCTACCTCTGCTGCTCAAGCAGCTGCTGAGTTTGCAGAACATGCAAGCCTAGCTGCCAGAGCTGTTGAAGTACTTTAAAGGCAATTGTGTGTTGATGATGGTGGTTCATACCACTTTGGTTTCAAGGATGAAAGGTTGGAACATGGGCAATCATTTCCTAATGTTGGTAATGGTAATATTTCTGTTGGCAGGCAGAGTTGGGACATGAAATTTAAGGATGCTACCTCTGCTGCTCAAGCAGCGACTGAGTTTGCAGAACATGCAAGCCTAGCTGCCAGAGCTATTATAGAACTTTCTAGGCAATATTTTTGTTGATGTTGGTGGGTCATGCCACTTAGGTTTCAAGGATGAAAGGTTGGAACATGGGCAATCGTTTCCTGGAGATGGTAATGGAAATTGTTTCTTTTGGCAGGCATAATTGGAATATGAAATTTAAGGATCCTACCTCTGCTGCTCAAGTAGAGGCTGACTTTGCATAACATTCAAGCTTAGCTACCAGATCTATTGTAGAACTTTAAAGGCAATATTGGGTTGATGATGGTGGTTCATGCCACTTAGGTTTCAAGGATAAATGGTTGGGCAATCATTTCCCGGTGATAGTAATTTTTCTGTTGGCAAGCAGAATTGGAACATGAAATTTAAGAATGGTACCTCTGCTGCTCAAGCAGCGGCTGAGTTTGCAGAACATGCAAGCCTAGCTGCCAGAGCTGCTGTAGATCTTTTAAGTCAATATTGTGTTGATGATGGTGGTTCATGCCACTTAGGTTTCAAGGATGAAAGGTTGGAACATGGGCAATCATTTCCTGGAGATGGTAATGGTAATTTTTCTGTTGGCAGGTAGAATAGGAACATGAAATTTAAGGATGCTACCTCTACCGCTCAAGCAGCGGCTGTGTTTGCAGAATATGCAGGCCTAGCTGCCAGATCTATTGTAGAAATTTCAAGGTAATATTGTGTTGATGATGGTGGTTCATGCCGCTTAGGTTTCAAGGATGAAAGGTTGGAACATGGGCAATCATTTCCTGGAGATGGTAATGGTAATTTTTCTGTTGGCAGGCAGAATTGGAAAATAAAATTTAAGGATGCTACCTCTGTTGCTCAAGAAGCGGCTGAGTTTGTAGAACATGCAAACCTAGCTTCCAGAGCTGTTGTAGAACTTTCAAGGCACTATTGTGTTGATGATGGTGGTTCATGCTACTTAGGTTTCAAAGATGAAAGGTTGGAACATGGGCAATCATTTCCTGGAGATGGTAATAGTAATTTTTCTGTTGGCAGGTAGAATAGGAACATGAAATTTAAGGATGCTACCTCTACCGCTCAAGCAGCGGCTGTGTTTGCAGATTATGCAGGCCTAGCTGCCAAAGCTGTTGTAGAAATTTTAAGGTAATATTGTGTTGATGATGGTGGTTCATGCTGCTTAGGTTTCAAGGATGAAAGGTTGGAACATGGGCAATCATTTCCTGGAGATGGTAATGGTAATTTTTCTGTTGGCAGGCAGAATTGGAAAATAAAATTTAAGGATGCTACCTCTGTTGCTCAAGAAGCGGCTGAGTTTGCAGAACATGCAAACCTAGCTTCCAGAGCTGTTGTAGAACTTTCAAGGCACTATTGTGTTGATGATGGTGGTTCATGCCACTTAGATTTCAAGGATGAAAGGTTGGAACATGGGCAATCATTTCCTGAAGATGGTAATGGTAATTTTTCTGTTGGCAAGCAGAATTGGAACATGAAATTTAAGGATGCTACCTCTGCTGCTCAAGCAGCGGTTGAGTTTGCAGAACATGCAAACCTAGCTGCCAGAGTTTTTGTAGAACTTTCAATGCAATATTGTGATGATGATGGTGGTTCATGCCACTTAGGTTTCAAGGTTGAAAGGTTGGAACATGGGCAATCATTTCCTGGAGATGGTAATGGTAATTTTTCTGTTGGCAGGTAGAATAGGAACATGAAATTTAAGGATGCTACCTCTACCGCTCAAGCAGCGGCTGTGTTTGCAGAATATGCAGGCCTAGCTGCCAGATCTATTGTAGAAATTTCAAGGTAATATTGTGTTGATGATGGTGGTTCATGCCGCTTAGGTTTCAAGGATGAAAGGTTGGAACATGGGCAATCATTTCCTGGAGATGGTAATGGTAATTTTTCTGTTAGCAGGCAGAATTGGAAAATAAAATTTAAGGATGCTACCTCTGTTGCTCAAGAAGCGGCTGAGTTTGTAGAACATACAAACCTAGCTTCCAGAGCTGTTGTAGAACTTTCAAGGCACTATTGTGTTGATGATGGTGGTTCATGCTACTTAGGTTTCAAAGATGAAAGGTTGGAACATGGGCAATCATTTCCAGGAGATGGTAATAGTAATTTTTCTGTTGGCAGGTAGAATAGGAACATGAAATTTAAGGATGCTACCTCTACCGCTCAAGCAGCGGCTGTGTTTGCAGTTTATGCAGGCCTAGCTGCCAAAGCTGTTGTAGAAATTTCAAGGTAATATTGTGTTGATGATGGTGGTTCATGCCTCTTAGGTTTCAAGGATGAAAGGTTGGAACATGGGCAATCATTTCCTGGAGATGGTAATGGTAATTTTTCTGTTGGCAGGCAGAATTGGAAAATAAAATTTAAGGATGCTACCTCTGTTGCTCAAGAAGCGGCTGAGTTTGCAGAACATGCAAACCTAGCTTCCAGAGCTGTTGTAGAACTTTCAAGGCACTATTGTGTTGATGATGGTGGTTCATGCCACTTAGATTTCAAGGATGAAAGGTTGGAACATGGGCAATCATTTCCTGAAGATGGTAATGGTAATTTTTCTGTTGGCAAGCAGAATTGGAACATGAAATTTAAGGATGCTACCTCTGCTGCTCAAGCAGCGGTTGAGTTTGCAGAACATGCAAACCTAGCTGCCAGAGTTTTTGTAGAACTTTCAATGCAATATTGTGATGATGATGGTGGTTCGTGCCACTTAGGTTTCAAGGTTGAAAGGTTGGAACTTGGGCAATCATTTCCTGGAGATGGTAATGGTAATTTTTCTGTTGGCAGGCAGAATTGGAACATAAAATTTAAGGATGCTACCTCTGCTGCTCAAGCAGCGGCAGAGTTTGCAGAACATGCAAACCTAGCTGCCAGAGTTGTTGTAGAACTTTCAAGGCAATATTATGTTGATGATGGTGGTTCATGCCACTTAGGTTTCAAGGATGAAAGGTTGGAACATGGGCAATCATTTCCTGGAGATGGTAATGGTAATTTTTCTGTTGGTAGGCAGAATTGGAACATGAAATTTAAGGATGCTACCTCTGCTGCTCAAGCAGCGGTTGAGTTTGCAGAACATGCAAACCTAGCTGCCAGAGTTGTTGTAGAACTTTCAAGGCAATATTGTGTAGATGATGGTGGTTCATGCCACTTAGGTTTCAAAGATGAAAGGCTGGAATATGGGCAATCATTTCCTGGAGATGGTAATTGTAATTTTTCAGTTGGCAGGTAGAATTGGAACATGAAATTTAAGGATGCTACCTCTACCGCTCAAGCAGCGGCTGTGTTTGCAGAATATGCAGGCCTAGCTGCCAAAGCTGTTGTAGAAATTTCAAGGTAATATTGTGTTGATGATGGTGGTTCATGCCGCTTAGGTTTCAAGGATGAAAGGTTGGAACATGGGCAATCATTTCCTGGAGATGGTAATGGTAATTTTTCTGTTGGCAGGCAGAATAGGAACATGAAATTTAAGGATGCTACCTCTACCGCTCAAGCAGCGGCTGTGTTTGCAGAATATGCAGGCCTAGCTGCCAAAGCTGTTGTAGAAATTTCAAGGTAATATTGTGTTGATGATGGTGGTTCATGCCGCTTAGGTTTCAAGGATGAAAGGTTGGAACATGGGCAATCATTTCCTGGAGATGGTAATGGTAATTTTTCTGTTGGCAGGTAGAATAGGAACATGAAATTTAAGGATGCTACCTCTACCGCTCAAGCAGCGGCTGTATTTGCAGAATATGCAGGCCTAGCTGCCAAAGCTGTTGTAGAAATTTCAAGGTAATATTGTGTTGATGATGGTGGTTCATGCCGCTTAGGTTTCAAGGATGAAAGATTGGAACATGGGCAATCATTTCCTGGAGATGGTAATGGTAATTTTTCTGTTGGCAGGCAGAATTAGAAAATAAAATTTAAGGATGCTACCTCTGTTGCTCAAGTAGCGGTTGATTTTGCAGAACATGCAAGCCTAGCTGCCAGAGCTGTTGTAGAACTTTCAAGGCAATATTGTGTTGATGATGGTGGTTCATGCCACTTAGGTTTCAAGGATGAAAGGTTGGAACATGGGCAATCATTTCCTGAAGATGGTAATGGTAATTTTTCTGTTGGCAAGCAGAATTGGAACATGAAATTTAAGGATGCTACCTCTGCTGCTCAAGCAGCGGTTGAATTTGCAGAACATGCAAACCTAGCTGCCAGAGTTTTTGTAGAACTTTCAATGCAATATTGTGATGATGATGGTGGTTCATGCCACTTAGGTTTCAAGGTTGAAAGGTTGGAACATGGGCAATCATTTCCTGGAGATGGTAATGGTAATTTTTCTGTTGGCAGGCAGAATTGGAACATAAAATTTAAGGATGCTACCTCTGCTGCTCAAGCAGCGGCAGAGTTTGCAGAACATGCAAACCTAGCTGCCAGAGCTGTTGTAGAACTTTCAAGGCAATATTATGTTGATGATGGTGGTTCATGCCACTTAGGTTTCAAGGATGAAAGGTTGGAACATGGGCAATCATTTCCTGGAGATGGTAATGGTAATTTTTCTGTTGGTAGGCAGAATTGGAACATGAAATTTAAGGATGCTACCTCTGCTGCTCAAGCAGCGGTTGAGTTTGCAGAACATGCAAACCTAGCTGCCAGAGTTGTTGTAGAACTTTCAAGGCAATATTGTGTAGATGATGGTGGTTCATGCCACTTAGGTTTCAAAGATGAAAGGCTGGAATATGGGCAATCATTTCCTGGAGATGGTAATTGTAATTTTTCAGTTGGCAGGTAGAATTGGAACATGAAATTTAAGGATGCTACCTCTACCGCTCAAGCAGCGGATGTGTTTGCAGAATATGCAGGCCTAGCTGCCAAAGCTGTTGTAGAAATTTCAAGGTAATATTGTGTTGATGATGGTGGTTCATGCCGCTTAGGTTTCAAGGATGAAAGGTTGGAACATGGGCAATCATTTCCTGGAGATGGTAATGGTAATTTTTCTGTTGGCAGGCAGAATAGGAACATGAAATTTAAGGATGCTACCTCTACCGCTCAAGCAGCGGCTGTGTTTGCAGAATATGCAGGCCTAGCTGCCAAAGCTGTTGTAGAAATTTCAAGGTAATATTGTGTTGATGATGGTGGTTCATGCCGCTTAGGTTTCAAGGATGAAAGGTTGGAACATGGGCAATCATTTCCTGGAGATGGTAATGGTAATTTTTCTGTTGGCAGGTAGAATAGGAACATGAAATTTAAGGATGCTACCTCTACCGCTCAAGCAGCGGCTGTATTTGCAGAATATGCAGGCCTAGCTGCCAAAGCTGTTGTAGAAATTTCAAGGTAATATTGTGTTGATGATGGTGGTTCATGCCGCTTAGGTTTCAAGGATGAAAGGTTGGAACATGGGCAATCATTTCCTGGAGATGGTAATGGTAATTATTTGGTTGGCATGCAGAATTGGAACATGAAATTTAAGGATGCTACATCTGTTGCTCAAGCAGCGGCTGAGTTTGAAGAACATTCAAGCGCAATATTGTGTGGATGATGGTGGTTCATGCCACTTAGGTTTCAAAGATGAAAGGTTGGAACATGGGCAATCATTTCCTACAGATGGTAATGGTAATTTTTCTGTTGGCAGGCAGAATTGGAACATGAAATTTAAGGAAGCCATAAGAAATGAATTTAGTAGTATGACTATAGAAATTGAAGAACAAAATAAAGAAACACAAACAAATAGAAATCTAATAACAAAATTAGCAATATGTAATATGTGCTATATAGATGAATATACTTGTGCATTTAGAGAATATTATTATAAAGGAACATATAATACAGAAGAAAGTAAAGAAATAAGAAAATTATATTTCACAAAATTACCAGAACCTTTTAACTCCAAAATAATAAAAGAATGGAATGAAGCAGGACTAACAGATACTTTAGGAGCTAGAATAAAATTTCTACAACAATGGTTTGTACGATTATGTGAAAAATATAAAAAAGAAACAAAAATGGAAAAAATATTAATAAAAAATTTAAGATGTTGTAAAAATAAAACAGCACCACAATTTGGATGTACATATAAATATTATAATAAAAAATGGAAAACAAAGAAATATAATAAATATAAGTCAAAATATAAAAATAAAAAACCAAGAAAAAGATATTATGTAAAAAATTATCAGAATAAAAGACCATTTAGACCAAAAAAGAAACTAACAGAATGTACTTGTTATAACTGTGGAAAATTAGGACATATAGCTAAAGACTGTAAAGCACCTAGAAATCCAAAGAAAAAACAAATAACTGAAATCATAATTGATAATGAAGAATATATGCAGATGGAGTATATAGATTATGAACTAGATAGCGAAGACAGTGTGTATGAAATATCAGATATAGAAGATGAAATAGGAGATGAAATAACAAAAGAAGATGATGAAACCTAATGACTGAAAAAGAAATAAAAGTAATAACACGAGAAGAATATAAAGATGAAGAATCCTCAGAACAAAAAATTATATTCGATAATAATATCTTTGAACAAATAAAAGGAAAAGAGTTAGACCTCAGTGTTGAAAAAATATTTGAAGTACCTACAATAAAAAATTGGTTCAAAAGACAAAGAGAAGAATACTACGTAGTTAGCCAAAAAGAACATATAATTGACTGTAAATATACAAAAGGAAAAGCCAAAATACCAATAATAAACAAAAGAATAATAAATAAAGAAATACAAGATATAAAGGCAAAAAACCCAATTAAATATGTACACCTAGGAGGAACTGAAATATTAATAAAAGCATGTTTTAGAGAAGGAATAGATACCCCTATAGAAATATATTTAGCAGATGAAAGGATAATCCAACCTATAGAAAAAAGCATAATAAGTGCAATAAAAGGAAATCTTATATACCAAAAGTTTAAATTCATAATAAGTGCCAATTATTCAATAGCAATAAACGATAGGAATATAGATAAATCATTAGTATTATACTGGAAAATGTCAGGAATAGAATTAACACCTGGAAGTAAGATATTTACAGCTAGATGTAAAAACTTATACGTCCTAACAACAAAACATAAAATAGCAGCAAGAAATAAAATTAATAAAATAAAAATAGAAAATTCATTTGAAAGAATAGTTACTGTTATTGACAATAATGAATACAGTTATAAAGAAATTGATATGGAAGAAGACTTAGAAATAGTAAAAGAAAGATTAAGTACATCAAGTATACCAAACCAATTAACTTATAAAACACCAACATCATCGAGAATAAGTACATCAAGAAGAGATTATATAATCCCAAATAATTTAATAAAAAACACAAAAGAAAAAAATAAATCCATACCATTACTATATAACTAGAATCATGGAACAAAGAAAATATCAAATATTAATAAATACGGGACAAGAAGAAAACTATATCACAAGAGAATTAGTAACAGAAACTGAAATAATAACTACTGAACAATTATGCCCAGAATTACCTAAAGAATTAATAATAAATGAAGAAATAACAGAAAAAGAAATAATTATTGGAGGAATACCTTTGATAATACAATTTAAAATATATCAAGAAAATGAAAACGAGAACATTACACTAGGAATAAAATGGTTAGAAAAAGTAAAACCATACAATCTAGGAGATAAACAATTAACCATAACATACAAAGATAAGAAAATAATAATAAAAAGAACAGAAGAATGAAAATATATATACTGGCAAAAATCATAGTAGAAGGATATTATAATAGATACTATACACCAATGATAGATACAGGAGCAGAAGCTAATATATGTAAATATAATTATTTACCAACAGATAAATGGGAAAAATTAAAAATACCTATGGTAGTAACAGAATTTAATAATGAAGGTAGTATGATTAACTACAGAGCTAAGAATATAAAAATACAAATATGGGATAAAATATTAACTATAGAAGAAATATATAACTTTGAATTCACTACAAAAGATATATTACTAGGAATGCCATTTTTAGATAAACTATACCCACATATAATTACAAGGACACACTGGTGGTTTACCACACCATGTAAAAATAAAGTAGGAGCAAAAAGAGTAAATAATAAACAAAGAAAAAATACATAATGGATAAAAGGAAGTGAAAAAATCACACAAAAATTAGAAAATATAAGTAAAAATACAACTACTCAATTAGAAATTATTATATTTACAATAGACAAAGTAAAAATAATCCAGAATGAATTAGAAAAATTATATAATGATAACCGTCTAAAAGGATGGAATAAACATAAAACAAAAATAAAAATAGAATTAATAGAAGAAAACAGTATAATAACACAAAAACCTTTAAAATATAACTTTGATGACTTAGCAGAGTTTAAAATGCATATAAAAGAATTGTTAGATAACAATTACATACAAGAAAGTAATAGTAAACATACAAGTCCAGCATTTATAGTAAATAAACATAGAGAACAAAAAAGAGGAAAAAGTAGAATGGTTATAGATTACCGAAATTTAAATGCAAAAATTAAAACATATAATTACCCAATACCTAATAAGATATTAAAAATAAGACAAATCCAAGAATATAATTACTTCAGTAAATTTGACTGTAAATCAGGATTTTACCATCTAAAACTAGAAGATGAATCTAAAAAACTAACAGCATTTACAGTACCACAAGGATTTTATGAATGGAATGTTTTATCATTTGGATATAAAAATGCACCAGGAAGATACCAACATTTTATGGATAATTATTTTAACCAACAAGAAAATTGCATAGTATATATAGATGATATATTACTATATTCAAAAACACAAGATGAACATATAAGATTATTAGAAAAATTCATACATATTGTAGAAAACTCTGGCATAAGCTTAAGCAAAACCAAAGCAGAAATTATGAAGAATCAGATAGAATTTTTAGGTATACAAATAGATAAAAATGGAATAAAAATGCAAACACATATAGTATAAAAAATAATCAATCTTGATGAAAACATAGATACAAAAAAGAAATTACAATCATTTTTAGGACTAGTAAACCAAGTAAGAGAATATATACCTAAATTAGCAGAAAACCTAAAACCTCTACAGAAAAAACTAAAAAAAGATGTAGAATATGGATTTAATGAAAAAGATAAGGAACAAATAAGAAAGATCAAAACATTGTGTAAAAAACTACCAAAATTATATTTCCCAGATGAAAACAAGAAATTTACTTATATTGTAGAAACAGATTCGAGTAATCATAGTTATGGAGGAGTTCATAAATATAAATATGATAAAGAAAAGATAGAACATCATTGCAGGTATTATTCAGGATCTTATACAAAACCTCAAGAAAAATGGGAAATAAATAGGAAAGAATTATTTGCATTATATAAATGTTTATTAGCATTTGAACCATATATAGTTTACAAGAGATTTATTGTAAGGACAGATAATACTCAAGTAAAATGGTGGATAACCAGAAAAGTACAAGATTCAGTTACAACAAAAGAAATACGCAGACTGGTATTGAATATATTAAACTTTACATTTACAATTGAAATGATCACTACTAACAAGAATGTTGTTGCAGATTACTTATCAAGACAAAGCTACCCAAACTGAACCAGATAATACAATGGAAAATCTACTCTTAGCTATGACTACACTTTGTAAAAAAGTGGAAAGCATAGAAGAAGAGATACAGATATTAAAGAAAACAGCTAGTGGTCAGCAGCATGACTTGAAAAATGCGGAGATAAGACGATCGGAAGTCTCTAAAATTCCAGAGCTAGAAGGTGACGTTGAGAAACACCTAAAAACTCATAACAGTTTGTTAAATGCAGTTGCAGGAAGCAGCACAGCTAGCAGTTCATCTGCAAAGAAAAAGGAAGAAATCAAACCTAGATATACAAATACAAATATGAACAATTTATTTTCAAAACCATTCATACAGAAAAATATCCAAAATACCCAGAAAGAAATATTCCTACCACCACAGATAAACACCTACAAAGAAAGTTTGAACTAAGCCAAAAAGACATATAACCATATAACCCGTACATATATAGATAACAAATACAAATGCAAAACTAGTAGCCACTTGCTACAACTACGGATTACTAGATACAGTATATACACAGACATGACAAGAAATAGCAGTACAAAAGAATAACCAAAGGAACATTATTCTATATACGATTCTATTCAGCTACAGCAGAGATACTATATGAAGAAATAAAACCCATCATACAAGTTATCAAGATCGGACTTACAAGGGAGATGCTAGTACCAGAAAAAATAGAAGAACAAGAGGAAATAGAAAAAATAAATATTCCAGACTTTTATGCAAATAAAAGGATTATCGGAATATCCACTATACTAAATGAACTAGCAAACAGCTACCTAAATCAGAATGCTATTTGGAGTTATTATTCAAGAGAACAAACGATGATATATTCAAATTGCAGAGAAATACGAGAAGCAGATATGGAAGAATTAAGACAATGGGACTTAAGTCTTTTAAAACCAGAACAACCTGCAACCACAAGAGCTATAAGGACAAATTTTATTTCTCCAGAATTATTTACAAGATATTGCAAGATAATCAGTCACAAATATCCAGACCACATATGCTCAAAATTCAAAGGAGAAGATAACATTGTTCCAGACGTACAACTGGAATAATCAAGAAGAAGATTACTGAAGAAGAAGACGAACAAGCTAGACGACAAGAAGATATGATAGACAAAATAATGTAAAAGATATATTAGATTCTTTTCTTTATGTTAATTTTTGTAAAAGTCGTAAAGTAAATAGTAAGAGTCAAGAGTCAGTTTTCATGAACAGTAAAGGTCGTTCATGAATAGTAAGAGTCAAGAGTCAGTTTTCATGAACAGTAAAAGTCGTTCATGAATAGTAAGAGTCACGAGTCAGATTCATGAACAATAAAGGTCGTTCATGAATAGTAAAAGTCATTTTGTAATATTATAAATAAGTCTTTCGATTATGAAATAAAACAGGCTACATCTTCAGGCCAAGGGCTTCTCTCTCCTCTCTCTTATCTTCTCTTCTCACAAGAAATACTTACAGATAAAAATACTTAAAGATAAAATACAGGAAAGCTATGAAAGATAAGCAAGCTATGAATCAGCAAGAAACTATGAAAGATCAACAAGAAGACACCAAGAATCTACAAAAACAGGTATGTAACACTATGAACATGACTAGCTAAACTAGTATATTCCTGATAATCTCTTACATGTAGATTATAATTATCCATCATATAATAGTACTGTTATAAAAATCATCTTAAGTAAGTTTGCCATGAAAATATGCTAAGAGTAAGTAAGCCCAGACTATGCATCCTAAAGTTGAAACCGGTAGGCAGGAGGCCGTTTTAGGGGAGTAAACAAGAGTTGAAGCGCTGTTAGGGTAACTGATTGAAGCAGAAAATCATGGTAGTGACTAAAAAAGATGATTAAAATAACTTATTATAATATGATGAATAAGGATAATAAACATAGAGATTAAAAGGAATATGTTTTAGCAAATCATATGATAAGATGAACACTTATCTAATAGATGACGATATTACATATAAAACACTTATACTATATATACTAAAAGACATTAATAATGATGTAAGAAGAATAATCTATGAAAAAATACTCGCCTTTGAAATAACAGAAATAATGGACCAAAATTGGGCAGAACTAATCATACCAGAAACAGATTTATATGAACTAGACCTATATTTTGATAGCATATAATGAATCATACATATTTACAATACTGGCAACAAACTACAGAAAATATAAATTTACTAAAAAATCTAATAGAAAATAATATAGAAGACTATCAAAGAACCCAAGATATAGAATATATATAATATGTATTAGAATGCATATCAGAAATAATTAGACTAATTCCACTACAAAGAGAATTTTATGAAAAAGCTTTTAGATCAGACTAAATAACAAATGAAACCAAATAACAATAGAAGGGACACTAAAAATAGTATCAGAGCTATAGATTAAAAATGAACAAAGAAGAATTTGCAATAGATAAAAAAACCTATGAAAACCAAGACGGATTAAAAATAAAAATAATATTTTCAAACTTAGGTAGAAGATATAAAAAAATAGGAGACCAATTATACTTAATGATAGAAAAAGAAACAGCAAGACTAGAAGATAGCTTAACAGCTATGACCAGAATAAGTAGAGAAAATGAAGAAATTGATAAGAAAAAAGAAATCGAAATCATTAAAAAACAAGCAAGCAAAGAAATACAACAATTGGAAGAAACTAAAAACATAAAAATTATAGCATTAGAAAAAGAATTAAATATGTTAAAAGCAATATATGAAAATAAGCAAAGAGAGAAAAATAAAGAAATAGAATTAACAGATGAAATAAATAAATTTAAACAAATATTACAACCAGAAGAAATTCCTAGAATTGAAGAAATAGATAAAATAGATAACAATATAGATGACCAAAAATCAGAATCAGAATCAAGTGAAATAAGTGAAACATATACAGAACTTTTAGAAAATATAGAAAAAATAAAAAATGTAGAAATAAACACAGGAGATGTAAATATGGATGAAAAGCCTAGTACATCGGGTGTAAAAAATCCGAAAGGATTAAACCCAAATTATTATACAGCTAACTATGAACAATCTGATAGATATGACACACTATGGAATAGTAGATTAAATAAAAAATGGACACCAAAACCAATATCTGAACAATATAACTTTTTAGATTTAGATTGCGTAGCAGATATAAATAAAACAATCCAACTATGGATAGGATATTTATCTAAACAATTAGTAGATAATAAAATAGGAATGGCGGAAACACCAGGATATATAGAAAGAACACTTATAGGAACCGTAAGATTATGGTTACATAATCTAACAAGAGAAAGTATAGATACCTTAAGAAGCAATAAAATATTTAATGGTGAAATAGCAACAACAAATATAGAAATATTATATAAATATGAAATAGCCATAAGAAATGAATTTAGTAGTATGACTACAGAAATTGAAGAACAAAATAAAGAAAAACAAACAAATAGAAATCTAATAACAAAATTAGCAATATGTAATATGTGCTATATAGATGAATATACTTGTGCATTTAGAGAATATTATTATAAAGGAACATATAATACAGAAGAAAGTAAAGAAATAAGAAAATTATATTTCACAAAATTACCAGAACCTTTTAACTCCAAAATAATAAAAGAATGGAATGAAGCAGGACTAACAAATACTTTAGGAGCTAGAATAAAATTTCTACAACAATGGTTTGTACAATTATGTGAAAAATATAAAGAAGAAACAAAAATGGAAAAAATATTAATAAAAAACTTAAGATGTTGTAAAAATAAAACAACACCACAATTTGGATGTACAAATAAATATTATAATAAAAAATGGAAAACAAAGAAATATAATAAATATAAGTCAAAATATAAAAATAAAAAACCAAGAAAAAGATATTATGTAAAAAATTATCAGAATAAAAGACCATTTAGACCAAAAAAGAAACTAACAGAATGTACTTGTTATAATTGTGGAAAATTAGGACATATAGCTAAAGACTGTAAAGCACCTAGAAACCCAAAGAAAAAATAAATAACTGAAATCATAATTGATAATGAAGAATATATGCAGATGGAGTATATAGATTATGAACTAGATAGCGAAGACAGTGTGTATGAAATATCAGATATAGAAGATGAAATAGGAGATGAAATAACAAAAGAAGATGATGAAACCTAATGACTGAAAAAGAAATAAAAGTAATAACACGAGAAGAATATAAAGATGAAGAATCCTCAGAACAAAAAATTATATTCGATAATAATATCTTTGAACAAATAAAAGGAAAAGAGTTAGACCTCAGTGTTGAAAAAATATTTGAAGTACCTACAATAAAAAATTGGTTCAAAAGACAAAGAGAAGAATACTACGTAGTTAGCCAAAAAGAACATATAATTGACTGTAAATATACAAAAGGAAAAGCCAAAATACCAATAATAAACAAAAGAATAATAAATAAAGAAATACAAGATATAAAGGCAAAAAACCCAATTAAATATGTACACCTAGGAGGAACTGAAATATTAATAAAAGCATGTTTTAGAGAAGGAATAGATACCCCTATAGAAATATATTTAGCAGATGATAGGATAATCCAACCTATAGAAAAAAGCATAATAAGTGCAATAAAAGGAAATCTTATATACCAAAAGTTTAAATTCATAATAAGTGCCAATTATTCAATAGCAATAAACGATAGGAATATAGATAAATCATTAGTATTATACTGGAAAATGTCAGGAATAGAATTAACACCTGGAAGTAAGATATTTACAGCTAGATGTAAAAACCTATACGTCCTAACAACAAAACATAAAATAGCAGCAAGAAATAAAATTAATAAAATCAAAATAGAAAATCCATTTGAAAGAATAGTTACAGTTATTGACAATAATGAATACAGTTATAAAGAAATTGATATGGAAGAAGACTTAGAAATAGTAAAAGAAAGATTAAGTACATCAAGTATACCAAACCAATTAACTTATAAAACACCAAAATCATCGAGAATAAGTACATCAAGAAGAGATTATATAATCCCAAATAATTTAATAAAAAATACAAAAGAAAAAATAAATCCATACCATTACTATATAACTGGAATCATGGAACAAAGAAAATATCAAATATTAATAAATACGGGACAAGAAGAAAACTATATCACAAGAGAATTAGTAACAGAAACTGAAATAATAACTACTGAACAATTATGCCTAGAATTACCTAAAGAATTAATAATAAATGAAGAAATAACAGAAAAAGAAATAATTATTGGAGGAATACCTTTGATAATACAATTTAAAATATATCAAGAAAATGAAAACGAGAACATTACACTAGGAATAAAATGGTTAGAAAAAGTAAAACCATACAATCTAGGAGATAAACAATTAACCATAACATACAAAGATAAGAAAATAATAATAAAAAGAACAGAAGAATGAAAATATATATACTCGCAAAAATCATAGTAGAAGGATATTATAATAGATACTATACACCAATGATAGATACAGGAGCAGAAGCTAATATATGTAAATATAATTATTTACCAATAGATAAATGGAAAAAATTAAAAACACCTATGGTAGTAACAGAATTTAATAATGAAGGTAGTATGATTAACTACAGAGCTAAGAATATAAAAATACAAATATGGGATAAAATATTAACTATAGAAGAAATATATAACTTTGAATTCACTACAAAAGATATATTACTAGGAATGCCATTTTTAGATAAACTATACCCACATATAATTACAAGGACATACTGGTGGTTTACCACACCATATAAAAATAAAGTAGGAGCGAAAAGAGTAAATAATAAACAAAGAAAAATTAGAAAATATAAGTAAAAATATAACTACTCAATTAGAAATTATTATTTTTACAATAGACAAAGTAAAAATAATCCAGAATGAATTAGAAAAATTATATAATGATAACCGTCTAAAAGGATGGAATAAACATAAAACAAAAATAAAAATAGAATTAATAGAAGAAAAGAGTATAATAACACAAAAACCTTTAAAATATAACTTTGATGACTTAGCAGAGTTTAAAATGCATATAAAAGAATTGTTAGATAACAATTACATACAAGAAAGTAATAGTAAACATACAAGTCCAGCATTTATAGTAAATAAACATAGAGAACAAAAAAGAGGAAAAAGTAGAATGGTTATAGATTACCGAAATTTAAATGCAAAAACTAAAACATATAATTACCCAATACCTAATAAGATATTAAAAATAAGATAAATCCAAGGATATAATTACTTCAGTAAATTTGACTGTAAATCAGGATTTTACCATCTAAAACTAGAAGATGAATCTAAAAAACTAACAACATTTACAGTACCACAAGGATTTTATGAATGGAATGTTTTACCATTTGGATATAAAAATGCACCAGGAAGATACCAACATTTTATGGATAATTATTTTAACCAACAAGAAAATTGCATAGTATATATAGATGATATATTACTATATTCAAAAACACAAGATGAACATATAAGATTATTAGAAAAATTCATACATATTGTAGAAAACTCTGGCATAAGCTTAAGCAAAACCAAAGCAGAAATTATGAAGAATCAGATAGAATTTTTAGGTATACAAATAGATAAAAATGGAATAAAAATGCAAACACATATAGTACAAAAAATAATCAATCTTGATGAAAACATAGATACAAAAAAGAAATTACAATCATTTTTAGGACTAGTAAACCAAGTAAGAGAATATATACCTAAATTAGCAGAAAACCTAAAACCTCTACAGAAAAAACTAAAAAAAGATGTAGAATATGGATTTAATGAAAAAGATAAGGAACAAATAAGAAAGATCAAAACATTGTGTAAAAAACTACCAAAATTATATTTCCCAGATGAAAACAAGAAATTTACTTATATTGTAGAAACAGATTCGAGTAATCATAGTTATGGAGGAGTTCTTAAATATAAATATGATAAAGAAAAGATAGAACATCATTGCAGGTATTATTCAGGATCTTATACAAAACCTCAAGAAAAATGGGAAATAAATAGGAAAGAATTATTTGCATTATATAAATGTTTATTAGCATTTGAACCATATATAGTTTACAAGAGATTTATTGTAAGGACAGATAATACTCAAGTAAAATGGTGGATAACCAGAAAAGTACAAGATTCAGTTACAACAAAAGAAATACGCAGACTGGTATTGAATATATTAAACTTTACATTTACAATTGAAATGATCACTACTAACAAGAATGTTGTTGCAGATTACTTATCAAGACAAAGCTACCCAAACTGAACCAGATAATACAATGGAAAATCTACTCTTAGCTATGACTACACTTTGTAAAAAAGTGGAAAGCATAGAAGAAGAGATACAGATATTAAAGAAAACAGCTAGTGGTCAGCAGCATGACTTGAAAAATGCGGAGATAAGACGATCGGAAGTCTCTAAAATTCCAGAGCTAGAAGGTGACGTTGAGAAACACCTAAAAACTCATAACAGTTTGTTAAATGCAGTTGCAGGAAGCAGCACAGCTAGCAGTTCATCTGCAAAGAAAAAGGAAGAAATCAAACCTAGATATACAAATACAAATATGAACAATTTATTTTCAAAACCATTCATACAGAAAAATATCCAAAATACCCAGAAAGAAATATTCCTACCACCACAGATAAACACCTACAAAGAAAGTTTGAACTAAGCCAAAAAGACATATAACCATATAACCCGTACATATATAGATAACAAATACAAATGCAAAACTAGTAGCCACTTGCTACAACTACGGATTACTAGATACAGTATATACACAGACATGACAAGAAATAGCAGTACAAAAGAATAACCAAAGGAACATTATTTTATATACGATTCTATTCAGCTACAACAGAGATACTATATGAAGAAATAAAACCCATCATACAAGTTATCAAGATCGGACTTACAAGGGAGATGCTAGTACCAGAAAAAATAGAAGAACAAGAGGAAATAGAAAAAATAAATATTCCAGACTTTTATGCAAATAAAAGGATTATCGGAATATCCACTATACTAAATGAACTAGCAAACAGCTACCTAAATCAGAATGCTATTTGGAGTTATTATTCAAGAGAACAAACGATGATATATTCAAATTGCAGAGAAATACGAGAAGCAGATATGGAAGAATTAAGACAATGGGACTTAAGTCTTTTAAAACCAGAACAACCTGCAACCACAAGAGCTATAAGGACAAATTTTATTTCTCCAGAATTATTTACAAGATATTGCAAGATAATCAGTCACAAATATCCAGACCACATATGCTCAAAATTCAAAGGAGAAGATAACATTGTTCCAGACGTACAACTGGAATAATCAAGAAGAAGATTACTGAAGAAGAAGACGAACAAGCTAGACGACAAGAAGATATGATAGACAAAATAATGTAAAAGATATATTAGATTCTTTTCTTTATGTTAATTTTTGTAAAAGTCGTAAAGTAAATAGTAAGAGTCAAGAGTCAGTTTTCATGAACAGTAAAGGTCGTTCATGAATAGTAAGAGTCAAGAGTCAGTTTTCATGAACAGTAAAAGTCGTTCATGAATAGTAAGAGTCACGAGTCAGATTCATGAACAATAAAGGTCGTTCATGAATAGTAAAAGTCATTTTGTAATATTATAAATAAGTCTTTCGATTATGAAATAAAACAGGCTACATCTTCAGGCCAAGGGCTTCTCTCTCCTCTCTCTTCTCTTCTCTTCTCACAAGAAATACTTACAGATAAAAATACTTAAAGATAAAATACAGGAAAGCTATGAAAGATAAGCAAGCTATGAATCAGCAAGAAACTATGAAAGATCAACAAGAAGACACCAAGAATCTACAAAAACAGGTATGTAACACTATGAACATGACTAGCTAAACTAGTATATTCCTGATAATCTCTTACATGTAGATTATAATTATCCATCATATAATAGTACTGTTATAAAAATCATCTTAAGTAAGTTTGCCATGAAAATATGCTAAGAGTAAGTAAGCCCAGACTATGCATCCTAAAGTTGAAACCGGTAGGCAGGAGGCCGTTTTAGGGGAGTAAACAAGAGTTGAAGCGCTGTTAGGGCAACTGATTGAAGCAGAAAATCATGGTAGTGACCAAAAAGATGATTAAAATAACTTATTATAATATGATGAATAAGGATAATAAACATAGAGATTAAAAGGAATATGTTTTAGCAAATCATATGATAAGATGAACACTTATCTAATAGATGACGATATTACCTATAAAACACTTATACTATATATACTAAAAGACATTAATAATGATGTAAGAAGAATAATCTATGAAAAAATACTCACCTTTGAAATAACAGAAATAATGGACCAAAATTGGGCAGAACTAATCATACCAGAAACAGATTTATATGAACTAGACCTATATTTTGATAGCATATAATGAATCATACATATCTACAATACTGGCAATAAACTACAGAAAATATAAATTTACTAAAAAATCTAATAGAAAATAATATAGAAGACTATCAAAGAACCCAAGATATAGAATATATAGAATATGTATTAGAATGCATATCAGAAATAATTAGACTAATTCCACTACAAAGAGAATTTTATGAAAAAGCTTTTAGATCAGACTAACTAACAAATGAAATCAATTAACAACGAAAGGGACCCTTGTATGTTTACTATTACTTTCTTGTATGTAATTGTTATCTAATAATTCTTTTATATGCATTTTGAATTCTGCTAAGTCATCAAAGTTATATTTTAAAGGTTTTTGTGTTATTATGCTGTTTTCTTCTATTAATTCTATTTTTATTTTTGTTTTATGTTTATTCCAACCTTTTAGAGGGTTATCATTATATAATTTTTCTAATTCATTCTGGATTATTTTTACTTTGTCTATTGTAAATATAATAATTTCTAATTGAGTAGTTATATTTTTACGTGCCACTTAGGTTTCAAGGATGAAAGGTTGGAACATGGGCAAGCATTTCCTGGAGATGGTAATGTTAATTTTTCTGTTGGCAGGCAGAATTGGAACATGAAATTTAAGGATGCTACCTCTGCTGCTCAAGTAGCAACTGAGTTTGCAGAACATGCAAGCCTAGCTTCAAAAGCTGTTGTAGAACTTTCAAGGCAATATTGAGTTGATGATGGTGGTTCATGCCACTTAGGTTTCAAGGATGAAAGGTTCGAACATGGGCAAGCATTTCCTGGAGATGGTATAGTTAATTTTTCTGTTGGCAAGCAGAATTGGAACATGAATTTAAGGATGCTACCTATGCTGCTCAAGTAGCGACTGCGTTTGCAGAACATGCAAACCTAGCTACAAAAGCTGTTGTAGAACTTTCAAGGCAATATTGAGTTGATGATTGTGGTTCATGCCACTTAGGTTTCAATGATGAAAGGTTGGAACATGGGCAAGCATTTCCTGGAGATGGTAATGTTAATTTTTCTATTGGCAGGCAGAATTGGAAGATGAAATTTAAGGATGCTACCTCTGCTGCTCAAGTAGCAACTGAGTTTGCAGAACATGCAAGCCTAGCTATAAAAGCTGTTGTAGAACTTTCAAGGCAATATTGAATTGATGATGGTGGTTCATACCACTTAGGTTTCAAGGATGAAAGGTTGGAACATGGGCAAGCATTTCCTGGAGATGGTAATGTTAATTTTTCTGTTGGCAAGCAGAATTGGAACATGAAATTTAAGGATGCTACCTCTGCTGCTCAAGTAGCGACTGACTTTGTAGAACATACAAGCCTAGCTACAAAAGCTGTTATAGAATTTTCAAGGCAATATTGAGTTGATGATGGTGGTTCATGCCACTTAGGTTTCAAGGATGAAAGGTTGGAACATGGGAAAGCATTTCCTGGAGATGGTAATGTTAATTTTTCTGTTGGCAAGCAGAATTGGAACATGAAATTTAAGGACGCTACCTCTGCTGCTCAAGCAACAGCTGAGTTTGCAGAACATGCAAGCCTAGCTGCCAGAGCTGTTGTAGAACTTTTAAGGCAATATTGTGTTGCTGATGGTGGTTCATGCCAGTTAGGTTTCAAGGATGAAAGGTTGGAACATGGGCAATCATTTACTTGAGATAGTAATGGTAATTTTTCTATTGGCAGGCAGTATTGGAATGAAATTTAAGGATGCTACCCCTGCTGCTCAAGCAGCGGCTGAGTTTGGAGAACATGCAAGCCTAGCTGCCAGAGCTGTAAGAGATTTTTCAAGGCAATATTGTGTTGATGATGGTGGTTCATGCCACTTAGGTTTCAAGGATGAAAGGTTGGAACATGGGCAAGCATTTCTTGGAGATGGTAATGTTAATATTTCTATTGGCAGGTAGAATTGGAACATGAAATTTATGGAGGCTACCTCTGCTGCTCAAGTAGCGACTGAGTTCGCAAAACATGCAAGCCTAGCTACAAATGTTGTTGTATAACTTTCAAGGCAATATTGAGTTGATAATGGTGGTTCATGCCACTTAGGTTTCAAGGATGAAAGGTTGGAACATGGGAAATCATTTCCAGGAGATTGTAATGGTAATTTTTCTATTGGCAGGCAGAATTGGAACATGAAATTTAAGGATGCTAACATTGCTGCTCAAGCAGCGGCTGATTTTGGAGAATATGCAAGCCTAGCTGCCAGAGCTGTTGGAGAACTTTCAAGGCAATATTGTGTTCATGATGGTGGTTCATGCCACTTAGGTTTCAAGGATGAAAGGTTGGAATATGGGCAATCATTTCCTTGAGATGGTAATGGTAATTTTACTATTGGCAGGCAGTATTGGAATATGAAATTTAAGGATGCTACCTCTGCTGCTCAAGCAGCGGCTGATTTTGGAGAATATGCACGCCTAGCTGCCAGAGCTATTGGAGAACTTTCAAGGCAATATTGTGTTCATGATGGTGGTTCATGCCACTTAGGTTTCAAGGATGAAAGGTTGGAATATGGGCAATCATTTCCTTGAGATTGTAATAGTAATTTTTCTATTGGCAGGCAGTATTGGAATATGAAATTTAAGGATTCTACCTATGCTGCTCAAGCAACGACTGATTTTGGAGAATATGCACGCATAGCTGCCAGAGCTGTTGGAGAACTTCAAGGCAATATTGTGTTGATGATGGTGGTTCATGCCACTTAGGTTTCAAGGATGAAAGGTTGGAACATGGGCAATCATTTCCTTGAGATGGTAATGGTAATTTTTCTATTGGCAGGCAGAATTGGAACATGAAATTTAAGAATGCTACCTCTACTGCTCAAGCAGCGGCTGAGTTTGTAGAACATGCAAGCCTAGCTGCCAGAGCTGTTGTAGAACTTTCAAGGCAATATTGTGTTGATGATGGTGGTTCATGCCACTTAGGTTTCAAGGATAAAAGGTTGGAACATGGGCAATCATTTCTTGTAGATGGTAATGGTAATTTTTCTATTGGCAGGCAGAATTGGAACATAAAATTTAAGGATGCTAACATTGCTGCTCAAGCAGCGGCTGATTTTGGAGAATATGCAAGCCTAGCTGCCAGAGCTGTTGGAGAACTTTCAAGGCTATATTAAGTTCATGATGGTGGTTCATGCCACTTAGGTTTCAAGGATAAAAGGTTGGAATATGGGCAATCATTTCCTTGAGATGGTAATAGTAATTTTTCTATTGGCAGGCAGTATTGGAATATGAAATTTAAGGATGCTACCTCTGCTGCTCAAGCAACGGCTGATTTTGGAGAATATGCACGCTTAGCTGCCAGAGCTGTTGGAGAACTTCAAGGCAATATTGTGTTGATGATGGTGGTTCATGCCACTTAGGTTTCAAGGATGAAAGGTTGGAACATGGGCAATCATTTCCTTGAGATGGTAATGGTAATTTTTCTATTGGCAGGCAGAATTGGAACATGAAATTTAAGAATGCTACCTCTACTGCTCAAGCAGCGGCTGAGTTTGTAGAACATGCAAGCCTAGCTGCCAGAGCTGTTGTAGAACTTTCAAGGCAATATTGTGTTGATGATGGTGGTTCATGCCACTTAGGTTTCAAGGATAAATGGTTGGAACATGGGCAATCATTTCCTGTAGATGGTAATGGTAATTTTTCTATTGGCAGGCAGAATTGGAACATGAAATTTAAGGATGCTAACATAGCTGCTCAAGCAGCGGCTGATTTTGGAGATTATGCAAGCCTAGCTGCCAGAGCTGTTGGAGAACTTTCAAGGCTATATTGTGTTCATGATGGTGGTTCATGCCACTTAGGTTTCAAGGATAAAAGGTTGGAATATGGGCAATCATTTCCTTGAGATGGTAATAGTAATTTTTCTATTGGAAAGCAGTATTGGAATATGAAATTTAAGGATGCTACCTCTGCTGCTCAAGCAGCGGCTGATTTTGGAGAATATGCACGCTAAGCTGCCAGAGCTATTGGAGAACTTCAAGGCAATATTGTGTTGATGATGGTGGTTCATGCCACTTAGGTTTCAAGGATGAAAGGTTGGAACATGGGCAATCATTTCCTTGAGATGGTAATGGTAATTTTTCTACTGGCAGGCAGAATTGGAACATGAAATTTAAGAATGCTACCTCTACTACTCAAGCAGCGGCTGAGTTTATAGAACATGCAAGCCTAGCTGCCAGAGCTGTTGTAGAACTATCAAGGCAATATTGTGTTGATGATGGTGGTTCATGCCACTTAGGTTTCAAGGATAAAAGGTTGGAACATGGGCAATCATTTCCTGTAGATGGTAATGGTAATTTTTCTATTGGCAGGCAGAATTGGAACATGAAATTTAAGGATGCTAACATTACTGCTCAAGCAGCGGCTGATTTTGGAGAATATGCAAGCCTAGCTGCCAGAGCTGTTGGATAACTTTCAAGGCAATATTGTGTTCATGATGGTGGTTCATGCCACTTAGGTTTCAAGGATGAAAGGTTGGAATATGGGCAATCATTTCCTTGAGATGGTAATGGTAATTTTTCTATTGGCAGGCAGTATTGGAATATGAAATTTAAGGATGCTACCTCTGCTGCTCAAGCAACGGCTGAGTTTGCAGAACATGCAAGCCTAGCTGCCAGAGCTGTTGTAGAACTTTTAAGGCAATATTGTGTTGCTGATGGTGGTTCATGCCAGTTAGGTTTCAAGGATGAAAGGTTGGAACATGGGCAATCATTTACTTGAGATAGTAATGGTAATTTTTCTATTGGCAGGCAGTATTGGAATATGAAATTTAAGGATGCTACCCCTGCTGCTCAAGCAGCGGCTGAGTTTGGAGAACATGCAAGCCTAGCTGCCAGAGCTATAAGAGATTTTTCAAGGTAATATTGTGTTGATGATGGTGGTTCATGCCACTTAGGTTTCAAGGATGAAAGGTTGGAACATGGGCAAGCATTTCTTGGAGATGGTAATGTTAATATTTCTATTGGCAGGTAGAATTGTAACATGAAATTTATGGAGGCTACCTCTGCTGCTCAAGTAGCGACTGAGTTCGCAAAACATGCAAGCCTAGCTACAAATGTTGTTGTATAACTTTCAAGGCAATATTGAGTTGATAATGGTGGTTCATGCCACTTAGGTTTCAAGGATGAAAGGTTGGAACATGGGAAATCATTTCCAGGAGATTGTAATGGTAATTTTTCTATTGGCAAGCAGAATTGGAACATGAAATTTACGGATGCTAACATTGCTGCTCAAGCAGCGGCTGATTTTGGAGAATATGCAAGCCTAGCTGCCAGAGCTGTTGGAGAACTTTCAAGGCAATATTGTGTTCATGATGGTGGTTCATGCCACTTAGGTTTCAAGGATGAAAGGTTGGAATATGGGAAATCATTTCCTTGAGATGGTAATGGTAATTTTTCTATTGGCAGGCAGTATTGGAATATGAAATTTAAGGATGCTACCTCTGCTGCTCAAGCAGCGGCTGATTTTGGAGAATATGCATGCCTAGCTGCCAGAGCTATTGGAGAACTTTCAAGGCAATATTGTGTTCATGATGGTGGTTCATGCCACTTAGGTTTCAAGGATGAAAGGTTGGAATATGGGCAATCATTTCCTTGAGATTGTAATAGTAATTTTTCTATTGGCAGGCAGTATTGGAATATGAAATTTAAGGATTCTACCTATGCTGCTCAAGCAGCGGCTGATTTTGGAGAATATGCACGCATAGTTGCCAGAGCTGTTGGAGAACTTCAAGGCAATATTGTGTTGATGATGGTGGTTCATGTCACTTAGGTTTCAAGGATGAAAGGTTGGAACATGGGCAATCATTTCCTTGAGATGGTAATGGTAATTTTTCTATTGGCAGGCAGAATTGGAACATGAAATTTAAGAATGCTACCTCTACTGCTCAAGCAGCGGCTGAGTTTGTAGAACATGCAAGCCTAGCTGCCAGAGCTGTTGTAGAACTTTCAAGGCAATATTGTGTTGATGATGGTGGTTCATGCCACTTAGGTTTCAAGGATAAAAGGTTGGAACATGGGCAATCATTTCCTGTAGATGGTAATGGTAATTTTTCTATTGGCAGGCAGAATTGGAACATGAAATTTAAGGATGCTAACATTGCTGCTCAAGCAGCGGCTGATTTTGGAGAATATGCAAGCCTAGCTGCTAGAGCTGTTGGAGAACTTTCAAGGCTATATTGTGTTCATGATGGTGGTTCATGCCACTTAGGTTTCAAGGATAAAAGGTTGGAATATGGGCAATCATTTCCTTGAGATGGTAATAGTAATTTTTCTATTGGCAGGCAGTATTGGAATATGAAATTTAAGGATGCTACCTCTGCTGCTCAAGCAGCGGCTGATTTTGGAGAATATGCACGCTTAGCTGCCAGAGCTGTTGGAGAACTTCAAGGCAATATTGTGTTGATGATGGTGGTTCATGCCACTTAGGTTTCAAGGATGAAAGGTTGGAACATGGGCAATCATTTCCTTGAGATGGTAATGGTAATTTTTCTATTGGCAGGCAGAATTGGAACATGAAATTTAAGAATGCTACCTCTACTGCTCAAGCAGCGGCTGAGTTTGTAGAACATGCAAGCCTAGCTGCCAGAGCTGTTGTAGAACTTTCAAGGCAATATTGTGTTGATGATGGTGGTTCATGCCACTTAGGTTTCAAGGATAAAAGGTTGGAACATGGGCAATCATTTCCTGTAGATGGTAATGGTAATTTTTCTATTGGCAGGCAGAATTGGAACATGAAATTTAAGGATGCTAACATTGCTGCTCAAGCAGCGGCTGATTTTGGAGATTATGCAAGCCTAGCTGCCAGAGCTGTTGGAGAACTTTCAAGGCTATATTGTGTTCATGATGGTGGTTCATGCCACTTAGGTTTCAAGGATAAAAGGTTAGAATATGGGTAATCATTTCCTTGAGATGGTAATAGTAATTTTTCTATTGGCAGGCAGTATTGGAATATGAAATTTAAGGATGCTACCTCTGCTGCTCAAGCAGCGACTGATTTTGGAGAATATGCACGCTTAGCTGCCAGAGATGTTGGAGAACTTCAAGGCAATATTGTGTTGATGATGGTGGTTCATGCCACTTAGGTTTCAAGGATGAAAGGTTGGAACATGGGCAATCATTTCCTTGAGATGGTAATGGTAATTTTTCTATTGGCAGGCAGAATTGGAACATGAAATTTAAGAATGCTACCTCTACTACTCAAGCAGCGGCTAAGTTTGTAGAACATGCAAGCCTAGCTGCCAGAGCTGTTGTAGAACTATCAAGGCAATATTGTGTTGATGATGGTGGTTCATGCCACTTAGGTTTCAAGGATAAAAGGTTGGAACATGGGCAATCATTTCCTGTAGATGGTAATGGTAATTTTTCTATTGGCAGGCAGAATTGGAACATGAAATTTAAGGATGCTAACATTACTGCTCAAGCAGCGGCTGATTTTGGAGAATATGCAAGCCTAGCTGCCAGAGCTGTTGGATAACTTTCAAGGCTATATTGTGTTCATGATGGTGGTTCATGCCACTTAGGTTTCAAGGATAAAAGGTTGGAATATGGGCAATCATTTCCTTGAGATGGTAATAGTAATTATTCTATTGGCAGGCAGTATTGGAATATGAAATTTAAGGATGCTACCTCTGCTGATTTTGGAGAATATGCACGCTTAGCTGCCAGAGCTGTTGGAGAACTTCAAGGCAATATTGTGTTGATGATGGTGGTTCATGCCACTTAGGTTTCAAGTATGAAAGGTTGGAACATGGGCAATCATTTCCTTGAGATGGTAATGGTAATTTTTCTATTGGCAGGCAGAATTGGAACATGAAATTTAAGAATGCTACCTCTACTACTCAAGCAGCGGCTGAGTTTGTGGAACATGCAAGCCTAGCTGCCAGAGCTGTTGTAGAACTATCAAGGCAATATTATGTTGATGATGGTGGTTCATGCCACTTAGGTTTCAAGGATAAAAGGTTGGAACATGGGCAATCATTTCCTGTAGATGGTAATGTTAATTTTTCTATTGGCAGGAAGAATTGGAACATGAAATTTAAGGATGCTAACATTACTGCTCAAGCAGCGGCTGATTTTGGAGAATATGCAAGCCTAGCTGCCAGAGCTGTTGGATAACTTTCAAGGCAATATTGTGTTCATGATGGTGGTTCATCCCACTTAGGTTTCAAGGATGAAAGGTTGGAATATGGGCAATCATTTCCTTGAGATGGTAATGGTAATTTTTCTATTGGCAGGCAGTATTGGAATATGAAATTTAAGGATGCTACCTCTGCTGCTCAAGCAGCGGCTGGTTTTGGAGAATATGCACGCCTAGCTGCTAGAGCTATTGGAGAACTTTCAAGGCAATATTGTGTTCATGATGGTGGTTCATGCCACTTAGGTTTCAAGGATGAAAGGTTGGAATTTGGGCAATCATTTCCTTGAGATGGTAATAGTAATTTTTCTATTGGCAGGCAGTATTGGAATATGAAATTTAAGGATGCTACCTCTGCTGCTCAAGCAGCGGCTGATTTTGGAGAATATGCTCTCCTAGCTGCCAGAGCTGTTGGAGAACTTCAAGGCAATATTGTGTTGATGATGGTGGTTCATGCCACTTAGGTTTCAAGGATAAAAGGTTGGAACATGGGCAATCATTTCCTTGAGATGGTAATGGTAATTTTTCTATTGACAGGCAGAATTGGAACATGAAATTTAAGAATGCTACCTCTACTACTTAAGCAGCGACTGAGTTTGTAGAACATGCAAGCCTAGCTGCCAGAGCTGTTGTAGAACTTTCAAGGCAATATTGTGTTGATGATGATGGTTCATGCCACTTAGGTTTCAAGGATAAAAGGTTGGAACATGGGCAATCATTTCCTGTAGATGGTAATGGTAATTTTTCTATTGGCAGGCGGAATGGAACATGAAATTTAAGGATGCTACCATTGCTGCTCAAGCAGCGGCTGAGTTTGCAGAACATGCAAGCCTAGCTGACAGCGCTATTGTAGAACTTTCAAGGCAATATTGAGTTGATGATTATGGTTTATGCCACTTAGTTTTCAAGGATGAAAGGTTGGAACATGGGCAATCATTTCCTTGAGGTGGTAATGTTAATTGTTCTGTTGGCAGGCAGAATTGGAACATGAAATTTAAGGATGCTACCTCTGCTGCTCAAATAGCGACTGAGTTTGCAAAACATGCAAGCCTAGCTACAAATGTTGTTGTAGAACTTTCAAGGCAATATTGAGTTGATGATGGTGGTTCATGCCACTTAGGTTTCAAGGATGAAAGGTTGGAACATGGGCAAGCATTTCCTGGAGATGGTTAAGCTAATTTTTCTATTGGCAAGCACAATTGGAACATGAAATTTAAGGATGCTGAATCTGCTGCTCAAGCAGCGGCTGAGTTATCATAACATGCAAGCCTAGCTGCCAGAGCTGTTGTAGAAATTTCAAGGCAATATTGTGTTGATGATGGTGGTTCATGCCACTTAGGTTTCCAGGATGAAAGGTTGGAACATGGGAAATAATTTCCTTGAGATGGTAATGGTCATATTTCTATTGGCAGGTAGTATTGGAACATGAAATTTAAGGATGCCCTCTGCTGCTCAAGCAGCGGCTGAGTTTGCAGAACATGCAAGCCTAACTGCCAGAGCTGTTATAGAACTTTCAAGGCAATATTGTGTTGATGATGATGGTTCATGCTACTTAGGTTTCAAGGATAAAAGGTTGGAACATGGGAAAGCATTTCCTGGAGATGGTAATGTTAATTTTTCTTTTGGCAAGCAGAATTGGAACATGAAATTTAAGGATGCTACCTCTGCTGCTCAAGCAGCGGCTGATTTTGGAGAATATGCAAGCCTAGCTGCCAGAGCTGTTGGAGAACTTTCAAGGCAATATTGTGTTCATGATGGTGGTTCATGCCACTTAGGTTTCAAGGATGAAAGGTTGGAATATGGGCAATCATCTCCTTGAGATGGTAATGGTAATTTGTCTATTGGCAGGCAGTATTGGAATATGAAATTTAAGGATGCTACCTCTGCTGCTCAAGCAGCGGCTGATTTTGGAGAATATGCAAGCCTAGCTGCCAGAGCTGTTGGAGAACTTTCAAGGCAATATTGTGTTCATGATGGTGGTTCATGCCACTTAGGTTTCAAGGATGAGAGGTTGGAATATGGGCAATCATTTCCTTGAGATGGTAATGGTAATTTTTCTATTGGCAGGCAGTATTGGAATATGAAATTTAAGGATGCTACCTCTGCTGCTCAAGCAGCGGCTGATTTTGGAGAATATACACGCCTAGCTGCCAGAGCTATTGGAGAACTTTCATGGCAATATTGTGTTGATGATGGTGGTTCATGCCACTTAGGTTTCAAGGACGAAGGTTGGAACATGGGCAATCATTTCCTTGAGATGGTAATGGTAATTTTTCTATTGGCAGGCAGAATTGGAACATGAAATTTAAGGATGCTACCTCTGCTGCTCAAGTAGCGACTGAGTTTGCAAAACATGCAAGCCTAGCTACAAATGTTGTTGTAGAACTTTCAAGGCAATATTGAGTTGATGATGGTGGTTCATGCCACTTAGGTTTCAAGGATGAAAGGTTGGAACATGGGCCTAGCTACAAATGTTGTTAAGCTAATTTTTCTGTTGGCAAGCATAATTGGAATATGAAATTTAAGGATGCTGAATCTGCTGCTCAAGCAGCGGCTGAGTTTGCATAACATGCAAGCCTAGCTGTCAGAGCTGTTGTAGAACATTCAAGGCAATATTGTGTTGATGATAGTGGTTCATGCCACTTAGGTTTCCAGGATGAAAGGCTGGAACATGGGAAATAATTTCCTTGAGATGGTAATGGTAATATTTCTATTGGCAGGTAGTATTGGAATATGAAATTTAAGGATGCCCTCTGCTGCTCAAGCAGCGGCTGAGTTTGCAGAACATGCAAGCCTAACTGCCAGAGCTGTTATAGAACTTTCAAGGCAATATTGTGTTGATGATGATGGTTCATGCTACTTAGGTTTCAAGGATAAAAGGTTGGAACATGGGAAAGCATTTCCTGGAGATGGTAATGTTAATTTTTCTGTTGGCAAGCAGAATTGGAACATGAAATTTAAGGATGCTACCTCTGCTACTCAAGCAGTGGCTGAGTTTGCAAAACATGCAAGCCTAGCTGCCAGAGCTGTTGTAGAACTTTTAAGGCAATATTGTGTTGATGATGGTGGTTCATGCCACTGAGGTTTCAAGGATAAAAGGTTGGAACATGGGAAATCATTTCCAGCAGATTGTAATGGTAATTTTTCTATTGGCAGGCAGAATTGGAACATGAAATTTAAGGATGCTAACATTGCTGCTCAAGCAGCGGCTGATTTTGGAGAATATGCAAGCCTAGCTGCCAGAGCTGTTGGAGAACTTTCAAGGCAATATTGTGTTCATGATGGTGGTTCATGCCACTTAGGTTTCAAGGATGAAAGGTTGGAATATGGGCAATCATTTCCTTGAGATGGTAATGGTAATTTTTCTATTGGCAGGCAGTATTGGAATATGAAATTTAAGGATGCTACCTCTGCTGCTCAAGCAGCGGCTGATTTTGGAGAATATGATGCCTAGCTGCCAGAGCTATTGGAGAACTTTCAAGGCAATATTGTGTTCATGATGGTGGTTCATGCCACTTAGGTTTCAAGGATGAAAGGTTGGAATATGGGCAATCATTTCCTTGAGATGGTAATAGTAATTTTTCTATTGGCAGGCAGTATTGGAATATGAAATTTAAGGATGCTACCTCTGCTGCTCAAGCAGCGGCTGATTTTGGAGAATATGCACGCCTAGCTGCCAGAGCTGTTGGAGAACTTCAAGGCAATATTGTGTTGATGATGGTGGTTCATGCCACTTAGGTTTCAAGGATGAAAGGTTGGAACATGGGCAATCATTTCCTTGAGATGGTAATGGTAATTTTTCTATTGGCAGGCAGAATTGGAACATGAAATTTAAGAATGCTACCTCTACTGCTCAAGCAGCGGCTGAGTTTGTAGAACATGCAAGCCTAGCTGTCAGAGCTGTTGTAGAACTTTCAAGGCAATATTGTGTTGATGATGGTGGTTCATGCCACTTTGGTTTCAAGGATAAAAGGTTGGAACATGGGCAATCATTTCCTGTAGATGGTAATGGTAATTTTTCTATTGGCAGGCGGAATGGAACATGAAATATAAGGATGCTACCATTGCTGCTCAAGCAGCGGCTGAGTTTGCAGAACATGCAAGCCTAGCTGACAAAGGTGTTGGAGAACTTTCAAGGAAATATTGTGTTGATGATGATGGTTCATGCCACTTAGGTTTCAAGGATTAAAGGTTGGAATATGGGCAATCATTTCCTTGAGATGGTAATGGTAATTTTCTATTGGCCGGCAGAATTGGAACATGAAATTTAAGGATGCTACCATTGCTACTCAAGCAACGGCTGAGTTTGCAGAACATTCAAGCCTAGCTACAAATGTTGTTGTATAACTTTCAAGGCAATATTGAGTTGATGATGGTGGTTCATGCCACTTAGGTTTCAAGGATGAAAGGTTGGAACATGGGCAAGCATTTCTTGGAGATGGTTAAGTTAATTTTTCTGTTGGCAAGCAGAATTGGAACATGAAATTTAAGGATGCTACCTCTGCTGCTCAAGCAGCGGCTGAGATTGCAGAACATCCAAGCCTAGCTGCCAGAGCTGTTGTAGAACTTTCAAGGGATTATTGTGTTGATGATAGTGGTTCATGCCACTTAGGTTTCAAGGACGAAAGGTTGGAATATGGGCAAGCATTTCCTGGAGATGGTAATGTTAATGTTTTGTTGGCAGGTAGTATTGGAACATGAAATTTAAGGATGCTACCTCTGCTGCTCAAGCAACGGCAGAGTTTGGAGAACATGCAAGCCTAGCTGCTAGAGCTTTTGTAGAACTTTCAAGGCAATATTGAGTTGATGATTATGGTTAATGCCACTTAGTTTTCAAGGATGAAAGGTTGGAACATGGGTAATCATTTCCTTGAGGTGGTAATGGTAATTTTCTGTTGGCAGGTAGAATTGGAACATGAAATTTAAGGATGCTACCTCTACTGCTCAAGTAGCGACTGAGTTCGCAAAGTATGCAAGCCTACCTACAAATGTTGTTGTATAACTTTCAAGGCAATATTGAGTTGATGATGGTGGTTCATGCCACTTAGGTTTCAAGGATGAAAGGTTGGAACATGGGCAAGCATTTCCTGGAGATGGTTATGTTAAGTTTTCTGTTGGCAAGCAGAATTGGAACATGAAATTTAAGGATGCTACCTCTGCTGCTCAAGCCACGGCTGAGTTTACAGAATATGCAAGCCTAGCTGCCAGAGCTGTTGGAGAACTTTCAAGGAAATATTGTGTTGATGATGATGGTTCATGCCACTTAGGTTTCAAGGATTAAAGGTTGGAACATGGGCAATCATTTCCTGGAGATGGTTATGTTAAGTTTTCTGTTGGCAAGCAGAATTGGAACATGAAATTTAAGGGATCTACCTCTGCTGCTCAAGCAGCGGCTGAGATTGCAGAACATCCAAGCCTAGCTGCCAGAGCTGCTGTAGAACTTTCAAGGCAATATTGTGTTGATGATAGTGGTTCATGCCACTATGGTTTCAAGGATGAAAGGTTGGAACATGGGCAAGCATTTCCTGGAGAGGGTAATGTTAATTTTTTGTTGGCAGGTAGTATTGGAACATGAAATTTAAGGATGCTACCTCTGCTGCTCAAGCAACGGCTTAGTTTGGAGAATATGCAAGCCTAGCTGCCAGAGCTGTTGGAGAACTTTAAAGGAAATATTGTGTTGATGATGATGGTTCATGCCACTTAGGTTTCAAGGATTAAAGGTTCGAACATGGGCAATCATTTCCTTGAGATGGTAATGGTAATTTTGTATTGGTAGGCAGTATTGGAACATGAAATTTAAGGATGCTACCTCTGCTGCTCAAGCATCGGCTGATTTTGGAGACTATGCAAGCCTAGCTGCTAGAGCTGTTGGAGAACTTTCAAGGCAATATTGTGTTCGTGATGGTGGTTCATGCCACTTAGGTTTCAAGGATGAAAGGTTGGAATATGGGCAATCATTTCCTTGAGATGGTAATGGTAATTTTTCTATTGGCATGAAGTATTGGAATATGAAATTTAAGGATGCTACCTCTGCTGCACAAGCAGCGGCTGATTTTGGAGAATATGCACGCCTAGCAGCCAGAGCTGTTGGAGAACTTGCAAGGCAATATTGTGTTGATGATGGTGGTTCATGCCACTTAGGTTTCAAGGATGAAAGGTTAGAACATGGGCTATCATTTCCTTGAGATGGTAATGGTAATTTTTCTATAGGCAGGCAGAATTGGAACATGAAATTTAAGAATGCTACCTCTGCTGCTCAAGCAGCGGCTGAGTTTGTAGAACATGCAAGCCTTGCTGCCAGAGCTGTTGTTGAACTTTTAAGGCAATATTGTGTTGATGATGGTGGTTCATGCCACTTAGGTTTCTAGGATGAAAGGTTGGAACATAGGAAATCATTTCCTTAAGATGGTAATGGTAATTGTTCTATTGGCAGGTAGTATTGGAACTTTAAATTTAAGTATGCTACCTCTGCTGCTCAAGCAGCGGCTGAGTTTGGAGAACATGCAAGCCTAGCTGCCAGAGCTGTTGGAGAACGTTCTAGGAAATATTGTGTTGATGATGATGGTTCATGCCACTTAGGTTTCAAGGATTAACGGTTGGAACCTGGGCAATCATTTTGTTGAGATGGTAATGGTAATTTTCTATTGGCAGGCAGAATTGGAACATGAAATTTAAGGATGCTACCATTGCTACTCAAGCAGCGGCAGAGTTTGCAGAACATGCAAGCCTAGCTGCCAGAGTTATTGTAGAACTTTCAAGGCAATATTGAGTTGATGATGGTGGTTCATGCCACTTAGGTTTCAAGGATGAAAGGTTGGAACATGGGAAAGCATTTCCTGGAGATGGTAATGTTAATTTTTCTGTTGGCAAGGAGAATTGGAACATGAAATTTAAGGATGCTACCATTGCTACTCAAGCAGCGGCATAGTTTGCAGAACATGCAAGCCTAGCTGCCAGAGTTATTGTAGAACTTTCAAGGCAATATTGTGTTGATGATGGTGGTTCATGCCACTTAGGTTTCAAGGATAAAAGGTTGGAACATGGGCAATCATTTCCTGTAGATGGTAATGGTAATTTTTCTATTGGCAGGCAGAATTGGAACATGAAATTTAAGGATGCTAACATTGCTGCTCAAGCAGCGGCTGATTTTGGAGATTATGCAAGCCTAGCTGCCAGAGCTGTTAGAGAACTTTCAAGGCTATATTGTGTTCATGATGGTGGTTCATGCCACTTAGGTTTCAAGGATAAAAGGTTGGAATATGGGCAATCATTTCCTTGAGATGGTAATAGTAATTTTTCTATTGGCAGGCAGTATTGGAATATGAAATTTAAGGATGCTACCTCTGCTGATTTTGGAGAATATGCACGCTTAGCTGCCAGAGCTGTTGGAGAACTTTCAAGGCAATATTGTGTTGATGATGATGGTTCATGCCACTTAGGTTTCAAGGATTAACGGTTGGAACCTGGGCAATCATTTTGTTGAGATGGTAATGGTAATTTTCTATTGGCAGGCAGAATTGGAACATGAAATTTAAGGATGCTACCATTGCTACTCAAGCAGCGGCAGAGTTTGCAGAACATGCAAGCCTAGCTGCCAGAGTTATTGTAGAACTTTCAAGGCAATATTGTGTTGATGATGGTGGTTCATGCTACTTAGGTTTCAAGGATAAAAGGTTGGAACATGGGAAAGCATTTCCTGGAGATTGTAATGTTAATTTTTCTATTGGCAGGCAGAATTGGAACATGAAATTTAAGGATGCTACCTCTGCTGCTCAAGCAACGGCTGAGTTTGCAGAACATGCAAGCCTAGCTGCCAGAGCTGTTGTAGAACTTTTAAGGTAATATTGTGTTGATGATGGTGGTTCATGCCACTGAGGTTTCAAGGATAAAAGGTTGGAACATGGGCAATCATTTCCAGGAGATTGTAATGGTAATTTTTCTATTGGCAGGCAGAATTGGAACATGAAATTTAAGGATGCTAACATTGCTGCTCAAGCAGCGGCTGATTTTGGAGAATATGCAAGCCTAGCTGCCAGAGCTGTTGGAGAACTTTCAAGGCAATATTGTGTTCATGATGGTGGTTCATGCCACTTAGGTTTCAAGGATGAAAGGTTGGATTATGTGCAATCATTTCCTTGAGATGGTAATGGTAATTTTTCTATTGGCAGGCAGTATTGGAATATGAAATTTAACGATGCTACCTCTTCTACTCAAGCAGCGCCTGATTTTGGAGAATATGCAAGCCTAGCTGCCAGAGCTGTTGGAGAACTTTCAAGGCAATATTGTGTTGATGATGGTGGTTCATGCCACTTAGGTTTCAAGGATGAAAGGTTGGAACATGGGCAATCATTTCCTTGAGATGGTAATGGTAATTTTTCTATTGGCAGGCAGAATTGGAACATGAAATTTAAGAATGCTACCTCTGCTGCTCAAGCAGCGGCTGAGTTTGTAGAACATGCAAGCCTAGCTGCCAGAGCTGTTGTAGAACTTTCAAGGCAATATTGTGTTGATGATGGTGGTTCATTCCACTTAGGTTTCCAGGATGAAAGGTTGGAACATGGGAAATCATTTCCTTAAGATGGTAATGGTAATTATTTTATTGGCAGGTAGTATTGGAACATGAAATTTAAGGATGCTACCTCTGCTGCTCAAGCAGCGGCTAAGTTTGGAGAACATGCAAGCCTAGCTGCCATAGCTGTCGGAGAACTTTCAAGAAAATATTGTGTTGATGATGATGGTTCATGCCACTTAGGTTTCAAGGATTAAAGGTTGGAACATGGGCAATCATTTCGTTGAGATGGTAATGGAAATTTTCTATTGCCGGGCATAATTGGAACATGAAATTTAAGGATGCTACCATTGCTACTCAAGCAGCGGCTGAGTTTGCAGAACATGCAAGCCTAGCTGCCAGCGCTATTGTAGAACTTTCAAGGCAATATTGAGTTGATGATTATGGTTCATGCCGCTTAGTTTTCAAGGATGAAAGGTTGGAACATGGGCAATCATTTCCTTGAGGTGGTAATGTTAATTTTTCTGTTGGCAGGAAGAATTCGAACATGAAATTTAAGGATGCTACCTCTGCTGCTCAAGTAGCGACTGAGTTTGCAAAACATGCAAGCCTAGCTACAAATGTTGTTGTAGAACTTTCAAGGCAATATTGAGTAGATGATGGTGGTTCATGCCACTTAGGTTTCAAGGATGAAAGGTTGGAACATGGGCAAGCATTTCCTGGAGATGGTTAAGCTAATTTTTCTGTTGGCAACCACAATTGGAACATGAAATTTAAGGATGCTGAATCGGCTGCTCAAGCAGCGGCTGAGTTTGCATAACATGCAAGCCTAGCTGCCAGAGCTGTTGTAGAACTTTCAAGGCAATATTGTGTTGATGATGGTGGTTCATGCCACTTAGGTTTCCAGGATGAAAGGTTGGAACATGGGAAATAATTTCCTTGAGATGGTAATGGTAATATTTCTATTGGCAGGTAGTATTGGAACATGAAATTTAAGGATGCCCTCTGCTGCTCAAGCAGCGGCTGAGTTTGCAGAACATGCAAGCCTAACTGCCAGAGCTGTTATAGAACTTTCAAGGCAATATTGTGTTGATGATGATGGTTCATGCTACTTAGGTTTCAAGGATAAAAGGTTGGAACATGGGAAAGCATTTCCTGGAGATTGTAATGTTAATTTTTCTGTTGGCAAGCAGAATTGGAACATGAAATTTAAGGATGCTACCTCTGCTGCTCAAGCAACGGCTGAGTTTGCAGAACATGCAAGCCTAGCTGCCAGAGCTGTTGTAGAACTTTTAAGGTAATATTGTGTTGATGATGGTGGTTCATGCCACTGAGGTTTCAAGGATAAAAGGTTGGAATATGGGCAATCATTTCCAGGAGATTGTAATGGTAATTTTTCTATTGGCAGGCAGAATTGGAACATGAAATTTAAGGATGCTAACATTGCTGCTCAAGCAGCGGCTGATTTTGGAGAATATGCATGCCTAGTTGCCAGAGCTGTTGGAGAACTTTCAAGGCAATATTGTGTTCATGATGGTGGTTCATGCCACTTAGGTTTCAAGGATGAAAGGTTGGAATATGGGCAATCATTTCCTTGAGATGGTAATGGTAATTTTTCTATTGGTAGGCAGTATTGGAATATGAAATTTAAGGATGCTACCTCTGCTGCTCAAGCAGCGGCTGATTTTGGAGAATATGCACGCCTAGCTGCCAGAGCTATTGGAGAACTTTCAAGGCAATATTGTGTTGATGATGGTGGTTCATGCCACTTAGGTTTCAAGGATGAAAGGTTGGAACATGGGAAATCATTTCCTTGAGATGGTAATGGTAATTTTTCTATTGGCAGGCAGAATTGGAACATGAAATTTAAGGATGCTACCTCTGCTGCTCAAGTAGCGACTGAGTTTGCAAAACATGCAAGCCTAGCTACAAATGTTGTTGTAGAACTTTTAAGGCAATATTGAGTTGATGATGGTGGTTCATGCCACTTAGGTTTCAAGGATGAAAGGTTGGAACATGGGCAAGCAATTCCTGGAGATGGTTAAGCTAATTTTTCTGTTGGCAAGCACAATTGGAACATGAAATTTAAGGATGCTGAATCTGCTGCTCAAGCAGCGGCTGAGTTTGCAAAACATGCAAGCCTAGCTGCCAGAGCTGTTGTAGAACTTTCAAGGCAATATTGTGTTGATGATGGTGGTTCATGCCACTTAGGTTTCCAGGATGAAAGGTTGGAACATGGGAAATAATTTCCTTGAGATGGTAATGGTAATATTTCTATTGGCAGGTAGTATTGGAACATGAAATTTAAGGATGCCCTCTGCTGCTCAAGCAGCGGCTGAGTTTGCAGAACATGCAAGCCTAACTGCCAGAGCTGTTATAGAACTTTCAAAGCAATATTATGTTGATGATGATGGTTCATGCTACTTCGGTTTCAAGGATAAAATGTTGGAACATCGGAAAGCATTTCCTGGAGATGGTAATGTTAATTTTTCTGTTGGCAAGCAGAATTGGAACATGAAATTTAAGGATGCTACCTATGCAAGCCTAGCTGCCAGAGCTGTTGTAGAACTTTCAAGGCAATATTGTGTTCATGATGGTGGTTCATGCCACTTAGGTTTCAAGGATGAAAGGTTGGAATATGGGCAATCATTTCCTTGAGATGGTAATGGTAATTTTTCTATTGGCAGGCAGTATTGGAATATGAAATTTAAGGATGCTACCTCTGCTGCTCAAGCAGCGGCTGATTTTGGAGATATGCACGCCTAGCTGCCAGAGCTATTGGAGAACTTTCAAGGCAATATTGTGTTGATGATGGTGGTTCATGCCACTTAGGTTTCAAGGATGAAAGGTTGGAACATGGGCAATCATTTCCTTGAGATGGTAATGGTAATTTTTCTATTGGCAGGCAGAATTGGAACATGAAATTTAAGAATGCTACCTCTGCTGCTCAAGCAGCGGCTGAGTTTGCAGAACATGCAAGCCTAACTGCCAGAGCTGTTATAGAACCTTCAAGGCAATATTGTGTTGATGATGATGGTTCATGCTACTTATGTTTCAAGGATAAAAGGTTGGAACATGGGATAGCATTTCCTGGAGATGGTAATGTTAATTTTTCTGTTGGCAAGCAGAATTGGAACATTAAATTTAAGGATGCTACCTCTGCTGCTCAAGCAGCGGCTGAGTTTGCAGAACATGCAAGCCTAGCTGTCAGAGCTGTTGTAGAACTTTCAAGGCAATATTGTGTTGATGATGGTGGTTCATGCCACTTAGGTTTCAAGGATGAAAGGTTGGAACATGGGCAATCATTTCCTTGAGATGGTAATGGTAATTTTTCTATTGGCAGGCAAAATTGGAACATGAAATTTAAGAATGCTACCGCTGCTGCTCAAGCAGCGGCTGAGTTTGTAGAACATGCAAGCCTAGCTGCCAGAGCTATTGTAGAACTTTCAAAGCAATATTGTGTTGATGATGGTGGTTCATGCCACTTAGGTTTCCAGGATGAAAGGTTGGAACATGGGAAATTATTTCCTTAAGATGCTAATGGTAATTGTTCTATTGGCAGGTAGTATTGGAACATGAAATTTAAGGATGCTACCTCTACTGCTCAAGCAGCGGCTGAGTTTGGAGAATATGCAATCCTAGCTGCCAGAGCTGTTGGAGAACTTTCAAGGAAATATTGTGTTGATGATGATGGTTCATGCCACTTAGGTTTCAAAGATTAAAGGTTGGAACATGGGCAATCATTTCGTTGAGATGGTAATGGTAATTTTCTATTGGCAGGCAGAATTGGAACACTAAATTTAAGGATGCTACCATTGCTACTCAAGCAGCGGTTGAGTTTGTAGAACATACCAGCCTAGCTGCCAGAGCTATTGTAGAACTTTCAAGGCAATATTGAGTTGATGATTATGGTTCATGCCGCTTAGTTTTCAAGGATGAAAGGTTGGAACATGGGCAATCATTTCTTTGAGGTGGTAATGTTAATTTTTCTGTTGGCAGGCAGAATTGGAACATGAAATTTAAGAATGCTACCTCTGCTGCTCAAGTAGCGACTGAGTTTGCAAAACATGCAAGCCTAGCTACAAATGTTGTTGTAGAAATTTCAAGGTAATATTGAGTTGATGATGGTGGTTCATGCCACTTAGGTTTCAAGGATGAAAGGTTGGAACATGGGCAAGCATTTCCTGGAGATGGTTAAGTTAATTTTTCTGTTGGCAAGCAAAATTGGAACATGAAATTTAAGGATGCTGCCTCTGCTGCTCAAGCAGCGGCTGAGTTTGCATAACATGCAAGCCTAGCTGCCAGAGCTGTTGAAGAACTTTCAAGGCAATATTGTGTTGATGATAGTGGTTCATGCCACTTAGGTTTCCAGGATGAAAGGTTGGAACATGGGAAATAATATCCTTGAGATGGTAATGGTAATTTTTCTATTGGCAGGTAGTATTGGAACATGAAATTTAAGGATGCCCTCTGCTGCTCAAGCAGCGGCTGAGTTTGCAGAACATGCAAGCCTAACTGCCAGAGCTGTTATAGAACTTTCAAGGCATTATTGTATTGATGATGATGGTTCAAGCTACTTAGGTTTCAAGGATAAAAGGTTGGAACATGGGAAAGCATTTCCTGGAGATGGTAATGTTAATTATTCTGTTGGCAAGCAGAATTGGAACATGAAATTTAAGGATGCTACCTCTGCTGCTCAAGCAGCGGCTGAGTTTGCAGAACATGCAAGCCTAGCTGCCAGAACTGTTGTAGAACTTTCAAGGCAATATTGTGTGGATGATGGTGGTTCATGCCACTTAGGTTTCAAGGATAAAAGGTTGGAACATGGGCAATCATTTCCTGGAGATTGTAATTGTAATTTTTCTATTGGCAGGCAGAATTGGAACATGAAATTTAAGGATGCTAACATTGCTGCTCAAGCAGCGGCTGATTTTGGAGAATATGCAAGCCTAGCTGCCAGAGCTGTTGGAGAACTTTCAAGGCAATATTGTGTTCATGATGGTGGTTCATGCCACTTAGGTTTCAAGGATGAAAGGTTGGAATATGGGCAATCACTTCCTTGAGATGGTAATGGTAATTTTTCTATTGGCAGGCAGTATTGGAATATGAAATTTAAGGATGCTACCTTTGCTGCTCAAGCAGCGGCTGATTTTGGAGAATATGCACGCCTAGCTGCCAGAGCTGTTAGAGAACTTTCAAGGCAATATTGTGTTGATGATGGTGGTTCATGCCACTTAGGTTTCAAGGATGAAAGGTTGGAACATGGGAAATCATTTCCTTGAGGTGGTAATGGTAATTTTTCTATTGGCAGGCATAATTGGAACATGAAATTTAAGAATGCTACCTCTGTTGCTCAAGCAGCGGCTGAGTTTTTAGAACATGCAAGCCTAGCTGCCAGTGCTGTTGTAGAACTTTCAAGGTAATATTGTGTTGATGATGGTGGTTCATGCCACTTAGGTTTCCAGGATGAAAGGTTGGAACATGGGAAATCATTTCCTTAAGATGGTAATGGTAATTTTTCTATTGGAAAGTAGTATTGGAACATGAAATTTAAGGATGCTACCTCTGCTGCTCAAGCAGCGGCTGAGTTTGGAGAACATGCAAGCCTAGCTGCCAGAGCTGTTGGAGAACTTTCAAGGAAATATTGTGTTGATGATGATGGTTCATGCCCCTTACGTTTCAAGGATTAAAGGTTGGAACTTGGGCAATCATTTCGTTGAGATGGTAATGGTAATTTTCTATTGGCAGGCAGAATTGGAATATGAAATTTAAGGATGCTACCATTGCTACTCAAGCAGCGGCTGAGTTTGCTGAACATGCAAGCCTAGCTGCCAGAGCTATTGTAGAACTTTCAAGGCAATATTGAGTTGATGATTATGGTTCATGCCACTTAGTTTTCAAGGATGAAAGGTTGGAACATGGGCAATCATTTCCTTGAGGTGGTAATGTTAATTTTTCTTTTTGCAGGCAGAATAGGAACATGAAATTTAAGGTTGCTACCTCTGCTGCTCAAGTAGCGACTGAGTTTGCAAAACATGCAAGCCTAGCTACAAATGTTGTTGTAGAACATTCAAGGCAATATTGAGTTGATGATGGAGGTTCATGCCACTTAGGTTTCAAGGACGAAAGGTTCGAACATGGGCAAGCATTTCCTGGAGATGGTTAAGTTAATTTTTCTGTTGGCAAGCAAAATTGGAACATGAAATTTAAGGATGCTGCCTCTACTGCTCAAGTAGCGGCTGAGTTTGGAGAACATGCAAGCCTAGCTGCCAGAGCTGTTGGAGAACTTTCAAGGAAATATTGTGTTGATGATGATGGTTCATGCCACTTAGGTTTCAAGGATTAAATGTTGAAACATGGGCAATCATTTCGTTGAGATGGTAATGGTAATTTTCTATTGGCAGGCAGAATTGGAACATGAAATTTAAGGATGCTACCTGTTACACCCTATATTTTCGTACATAAAAATGCTTCGTAAGCAAACTAATGTAGGACCAAAAATGAGATAATATTTAAAAGTATATAAAGTAAGTTAATAATGTTACCTCTGAGGTTACAAATATTGAAGATCATGAACAACAAGTAAAAAGAGGGTTGGACAGTTCAGAAGCTAAAGCAATTGAATAAAACAATGTTTCGTCGAAAGTCGACAAGTTGGGAATGTTATAACATGTACCTTTGGGGTGAGACTAGGGTGATTAACATGATAAGGAGATTATGTTATGATTTATATTAGTCGTATGACATCCGTTTGTTATGTTTTGAAGTCAAGAGAGTTGTGGAACAAAAGTCGATGAAAGTCATCACAAGTTACATTCATAAGTTTTACTGAAACTTTGGGTCAAATGTAACTGCGATTTTATCCCAATATACTTAGAGTTATGGGGTGTTCCACCCATCAAATTAAATATCTATGAGTCTATTTTCCAATGCATTAAACTATTCGTTAATACGACATCGGAGTAGAGAGATATGTGCATTTTTGTGATACTGCCCAAGCTGCTAGGTGACAAGTAGGTGTGTCACCTACTTGCTTAAATGAAAGCCCAAAAATGGGCCTTTTCGGGTCGTCCAAAGAGGCCTTTTAAGGGCCTATTTTCTTCATATATTAGACTTAAAATAGAGCATAATAACCAGACATAAGCTCTGCAAAGAATCCTCCCAAAAATTTCCCACAAACCCTAATTGATTTTCTCTCCCTTTCAAGTTCCAATTGGAGGTAAAACTTAGAGTTTGAAGAACCAAGATAGGAGCTGAGTTATCCAACAAATAAGGTGAGTTTACTGCTCTCTTTCATCCATTTTTTCTGCTGTAAATTCATGGTAAGTCGTTCTATACTTGTAAGAACTCACGGGACGGTGATCGGAAGCCGTGAGTTCGAGTTATTCACTTGTAGCGGACTGTTTTGTGGACTGTTTTGTGTTGCTGTTGGGCTGCGTGTTTTACTACTATTTTGTGGAGTTTTGGAGGAGGAAGGGGGTTTATAAATACCATATAAATGTAGGGTGGTTGGCTGGTCGTTCGTCATAACATTTTCGGGTCATTTGACACTACTACGGTGGCCGTTTTGTGTACGAAGAGATTGGGGTGTGTTGGGCTGTTTTGTAGTATTTGATGGTGTATATAGGGCTGGAAAATGATGTATATATGTTGTTATTGTTCTGTTCTTGTATTGTTGGTGTTATCTTGAATTTGGAGAAAGGGCATATTATAGGGGAGATGCTGCCCGTTTTAATACAAAATAGGTTTGTCGTTCGTTGTGCGATAGTTGTACCTTTCGTAACTTAACGATAGTATTATTATCATTCTTGTAGATTAAGGTGTGAAGAGGTGAGTTCAACTTGGTGATTGGAAAGATTGTGATAAGGTATGTTAAGTCTAAGCCTTCCTTCATTTTGGCATGATCTCGTAGCTACATGTGTTAGTAATGAGACAAAAAGAGACGTTCATATTCATGAATTTATTCACACTATTCTAGTCTCATAAGTTACAATATTATTCCTTATTGAGACTCTATATTCAATTTTAGTATTGTCTTCTTCCAGTCAAGAGAGCAGCAAGCCTATATATACAGTATTACAGTATTTTCATTACCATCGAGCTATAATCGATGGGCAGGCCCCTATTGGGCAACCTCTGATCAGATGGAAAGTTATATACCGAGCCTACTGTGGCCGAGCGCCTATGAGCGAGCCCAGCATGGTCGAGATACATAGCCTAGTATGGCCGAGCGCCTATGAGCGAGCCTACTATGGCAGAGCAGTTATATATACCGAGCCTTATAAGGCCGTACAATTATTTTACTTACTATATTGAAGGAGTTGAGTCAGTATCAACAGGTAAGTATATCTCCAGATCATCTTTGACTCCTAGTTAATTTCAGTTATCATATTATCAGTTCAGTTTCAGATTTCAGTTATTTTATTGCCTTACATACTCGGTACATTATTTCGTACTGACGTCCCTTTTTTGGGGACGCTGCATTTCATGCGTGCAGGTTCAGACAGACAGACGGGTAGACCTCCTCAGTAGGTGTTTCCCGAGTTCCGCCTGATCGGTAAGCTCCACGTCTTTCGGAGTTGCCAGGTCTAGAGTTTTGTGTACATCTTATGTATATCTGTATATATGTTATGGGTAGGTCGGGGCCCTGTTCCGATCACAGTACATCTATCAGTAGAGGCTTGTAGGCATATCCTGTTGGTTAGTGCAGTATGTTGGGTTTGTATAAATTGGTGGTTTGTCAGCTGTAGTAGCTATGACGGCCTTGTCGGCCTAGCTTTATATTGATATTTAGTTAGTGCTAGTTTCCATTCAGTTTTATATTTTGCTTCGCAAATTGTCTTGCAAGGTGGCCCCATGGCCAAAGTATGACATTATGTGTTCAGAGTCCCTTAGTCGCAATTTGGTACGCCAGGTTAGGTGAGGCACGGGGTGCTTGTCTCGCTCCTAGGTTCGGGGCGTGACAAACTTGGTATCAGAGCAGTTCTGTCCTAGGGAGTCTACAAGCCGTGTCTAGTAGGGTCTTGTTTATAGATGTGTTGTGCACCACATTATATAAGCAAGGAACTACAGGGCATTTAGGAGTTGGTTACACTTCTTTGAAATCTAAATCGTGCTATAGAACTGAGTTATAGGAAATTTGAATTAAACTTATGTGTTGGTGTTTGCATGCACAGATGACGGTGACTAGGAAGACTACGGCTAGCCAGAGGAGAGATACAGTAGTAGGTGAGGGGACCAGCAGGGTACCCCCAGTAGATGGGGCCCAGTCTGAGGCTCAAGGTGAGACCCCTACTCAGCCATTACCGGCTCCTCCACCAACTACGGAGATTCCTAGGGAAATCGCACATCCAGTTCCCCCTCCACTTCCATCAGATCAGGACTTAAGGAGTGCGGTGCATTTGTTGACACAGTTGGTAGCTACCCAGCAACATGCTAGGGCATCAGCTAGTGCAGGAACTTCTGAGGGGTCTGGGAGTTCAAGGGTCTGAGAGTTTATTGCTTTGAGTCCCCCAGAGTTCACGGGGACAGATCAGAGGGAGGACCCGCAGGATTTCATAGATCAGCTTCACAGGATCTTTCGTGTTATGCATGCCACGGAGAAAGAGGCAGTTGAGCTAGCAGCTTTTCGACTCCGAGATATAGCCATCCTTTGGTATGAGGGATGGGAGAGGTCCAGGGGACGTGATACACCTCCAGCTATTTGGGAGAATTTTTCAGATGCTTTCCTTGACCAGTACTTACCGCGGGAGATCCGACAGGCTCGAGTCGATCAGTTTCTAGCCCTCAAGCAGGGTAATATGAGTGTTCGAGAGTATAGTCTCCGTTTTGACTCATTGGCCAGATATGCACCATCCATAGTTTCTACTATGCGGGACAGGATTCACAGGTTTATAGCAGGGTTAGCCCCAGAGTTAACCGAGGCATGTGCCACCGCTGCATTGCAGGATAGTATGGATATCTCCCGGATTCAGGCATTCGCCCAGAATATAGAAAGGGGTAGGCGTCGGCAGCAGGGTACAGAGAGGGCTGAGCAAGGGCAACGTAAGAGGATGAGATTTCCCAGGTCTCAGGAGCAATCTCAGGGTAGTTATAGGACCCAGTACTTCGGACGGCCACCTAGGCCTCCGCCACCTCAGTTACAGGGTTACGGGTATGACCGCTATACTCAGTCAGGACCAGGTGAGAGCTCACGGGCGTCGGGTTTGCAGCGACAATGAGGTTCTGCGCAGACATGGTCATTTCCTCCGCGGTGTGACATCTGTGGTAGAGGACACTTGGGTCAATGCCGAGCAGGTTCTGATGCTTGTTATACATGTGGGCGTCCGGGGCATATGATGCGAGATTGCCCAAATAGAGATTCTGGGGGAATGGCACAACCAGCGAGTTCAGCAACAGGATCGTCTATGTCCGTGCATCCTTCAAGGCACGAGTCTCAGTCTTCGGCTGGTAGAGGTCGAGGTAGAGGTAGAGGTTCCAGTTCAGGTGGTAATCAGAACCGTATCTATGCTTTAGCGAGTCGACAGGACCAGGAGTCTTCACCAGACGTTGTGACAGGTATATTAACCATTTGCTCTCACGATGCTTATGCTTTTATAGACCCAGGATCTACTTTATCGTATATTACCCCATTTGTCGCGAGGAAGTTTGGTATAGTGCCTGAAATACTAAGTGATCCTTTTGCGGTATCTACACCGGTCGGAGAATCGGTTATTGCTAGACGGTTTTACCGAGGTTGTACGATGACAATTTGTAGTCGTCATACCTCAGCTGACCTAGTTGAGCTAGAGATGATGGATTTTGATGCTATCATGGGCATGAACTGGTTGGCAGCTTGCTATGCCACAGTTGATTGCCGAGCAAAGGCAGCCAAATTTCATTTTCCGGGTGAGCCAGTCCTTGAATGGGTAGGTAATACACCAACACCCAGAGGTAGGTTTATTTCCTATCTGAAGGCGAGGAAAATGATCGCAAAAGGGTGCATTTATCATATTGTGCGAGTTAGAGATGCAGATGCTGAGATACCTACACTTCAGTCTATTCCCATAGTCAAAGAGTATGCAGATGTGTTTCCAGATGAGCTTCCAGGTATTCCTCCAGAGCGAGAGATTGATTTTAGCATCGATTTGCTTCCAGGAACTCAACCAATATCCGTCCCTCCGTATAGAATGGCACCTGCCGAATTGAAGGAGTTGAAGGAGCAGTTAAAAGATTTGCTGGAGAAAGGTTACATTAGGCCCAGTACCTCACCTTGGGGTGCACCAGTACTATTTGTGCGGAAGAAAGATGGCTCGCTGAGGATGTGTATCGATTATAGGCAGCTGAACAAGGTAACTATTAAGAATAAGTATCCACTTCCAAGGATCGATGACTTGTTTGATCAGTTGCAGGGGGCTAGATGCTTTTCAAAGATAGATTTGAGGTCGGGGTACCACCAGGTCAGAGTTCGGGAAAAAGATATTCCGAAGACAGCCTTCAGGACCCGATATGGCCACCTCGAGTTCCTTGTCATGTCCTTCGGGTGGACTAATGCACCCGCTGTATTTATGGACTTGATGAATAGCTTATTCCGACCATTTTTAGATCTGTTCGTGATAGTATTTATTGATGATATTCTGGTTTATTCCCGTTTAGAGGATGAGCATGCAGACCATCTGCGAGCGGTACTCCAAACCCTCCGTGATCGTAAGTTGTATGCTAAGTTTTCTAAATGTGAGTTCTGGTTGAAGTCTGTAGCATTCTTGGGGCATATTGTATCAGATGAAGGGATAAAGGTGGACACTCAGAAGATTGAGGCCGTGAAATCTTGGCCTAGACCTACCACTCCGACAGAGGTTCGTAGCTTTCTAGGCTTAGCAGGATACTATCGGAGGTTCGTAGAGGGTTTTTCTTCCCTTTCGGCACCATTGACGAAGTTGACACAGAAAGAAACTAAGTTTCAATGGATAGAGGCTTGTGAGCGGAGTTTCCAAGAGCTTAAGAATAGGGTGACCTCAGCTCCAGTTCTAACACTTCCAGAGGGTCTAGAGGGTTATGCCGTGTATTGTGATGCATCAGGTGTCGGGTTAGGATGTGTCCTGATGCAACATGGGAAGGTAATTGCGTATGCTTCAAGGCAGTTGAGGAAGCACGAGAGGAATTATCCGACCCACGACCTCGAGTTAGCTGCGGTTGTCCATGCACTTAAGATATGGCGGCATTATTTATATGGTGTTCATGTTGATGTATTTACTGATCATAAAAGCCTACAATATATTTTCAAGCAGAAAGAGTTGAATTTGCGACAGAGGCGATGGCTTGAGTTATTGAAAGATTACGATGTTAACATTCTCTACCATCCAGGGAAAGCTAATGTTGTAGCAGATGCCTTAAGTCGCCGATCTATGGGTAGCTTAGTACATGTAGAGCCCGAGAAAAGACAATTAGCTAGAGAGATTCATCAATTGGCTTCGTTGGGGGTTCGGTTAGTAGATTCTGAGGATGGTGGAGTTGTAATCCAAAACACTGCAAAATCATCCCTCATAGCTGAAGTCAAGGAAAGGCAGTACGAGGACCCAGAGTTGGTCGAGTTGAGAGAGCGAGTTCCGCAGCAGAAGAAGCCATTGTTAGAGCTCAAGGGAGATGGGGTTCTCAGATACAGGGGTCGTTTGTGTGTTCCAGATGTAGCAGGGCTACGAGACAAGATTATGTCAGAGGCACATTATTCATGGTATTCCATCCATCCTGGATCGACGAAGATGTATCATGACATTAAGGATGTGTACTGGTGGAATGATATGAAGAAGAACATTGCTGAGTTTGTCGCCCAATGTACTAGTTGCCAGCAAGTGAAGATAGAGCACCAGAAGCCTGGAGGGCTAATGCAGACTATAGAGATCCCGACATGGAAATGGGAGGCGATAAACATGGACTTTATCATGGGTTTACCTCGTTCTAATCGTAAGTTCGATTCCATATGGGTGATAGTCGATAGGCTCACGAAATCAGCTCACTTCCTACCGGTCAGATCTACATATACAGCAGAAGATTATGCAAAGTTATATATTAAGGAGATAGTGCGACTACACGGAGTACCAGTTTCTATTATATCTGACCATGGGGCTCAGTTTACAGCACATTTTTGGAGGTCATTTCAGAGAGGTCTAGGGACTCAGGTGAATCTCAGCACAACTTTTCATCCACAGACTGATGGACAAGCCGAGCGCACAATTCAGACGCTCGAGGATATGTTACGAGTATGTGTGTTGGATTTTAAAAGAAGTTGGGATGAACATCTACCTCTTATCGAGTTTGCATATAATAACAGTTACCACTCCAGTATCCAGATGGCTCCGTACGAGGCTTTGTATGAGCCTAAGTGCAGATCTCCTATAGGGTGGTTTGATGTTGGAGAATCTGGGTTACATGGGCCAGACCTGGTTCAGCAGGCCATAGAGAAAGTAAAGGTTATCCGGGAGCGACTGTTGATAGCTCAGAGTCGTCAGAAGTCATATTCTGACGTGCGGCGACGAGACTTAGAGTTCAGGATTAATGACTGGGTATTCTTAAAGGTATCACCTATGAAGGGAGTGATGAGGTTTGGCAAGAAAGGAAAGCTTAGCCCACGGTATATTGGGCCTTATAGGATCATTCGGAGAGTGGGCCAAGTAGCTTATGAGTTAGAGTTGCCCTCATAATTGGAGTCTGTCCATCCGGTTTTTCACGTATCTATGCTACGGAAGTGCATTGGCGATCCTACCCGAGTGGTGCCCACGGATGATGTACAGATTACAGAGGACTTGTCATACGAGGAAATTCCAGTTGCCATCCTAGACCGACAAATCCGCAATCTACGAAATAAGGAGGTAGCTTCCGTAAAGGTTTTATGGAGGAGCAAGAATGTAGAAGAGATGACGTGGGAATCGGAGGAAGAAATGAAGTCTAAATACCCCCACCTATTTCAAACTGAAGATATGGTTCGAGATGGGACGCTACAACATAGCTCTATGTAGGCTAGCAGGTCATCAGGTAAGCTTTTATTTTTCACTTTCAATATTTATGATTTACGGTCGGTGAGGCAAATTGCTGCTATTTATAAAGATTTGCCATGTGTGGCATGCATAGTATGTTTCTGGCTACGTGCAGGTTGGTTTTAACCTAGTGTACGAAGGATACTCTGGCAAAAGTTTCCAAAGTCTCTAAGAGTAAACATTCGAGGACGAATGTTTCCAAGGGGGGAATGATGTTACACCCTATATTTTCGTACATAAAAATGCTTCGTAAGCAAACTAATGTAGGACCAAAAATGAGATAATATTTAAAAGTATATAAAGTAAGTTAATAATGTTACCTCTGAGGTTACAAATATTGAAGATCATGAACAACAAGTACAAAGAGGGTTGGACAGTTTAGAAGCTAAAGCAATTGAATAAAACAATGTTTCGTCGAAAGTCGACAAGTTGGGAATGTTATAACATGTACCTTTGGGGTGAGACTAGGGTGATTAACATGATAAGGAGATTATGTTATGATTTATATTAGTCGTATGACATCCGTTTGTTATGTTTTGAAGTCAAGAGAGTTGTGGAACAAAAGTCGATGAAAGTCATCACAAGTTACATTCATAAGTTTTACTGAAACTTTGGGTCAAATGTAACTGCGATTTTATCCCAATATACTGAGAGTTATGGGGTGTTCCACCCATAAAATTAAAGATCTATGAGTCTATTTTCCAATTCATTAAACTATTCGTTAATACGACATCGGAGTAGAGATATATGTGCATTTTTGTGATACTGCCCAAGCTGCTAGGTGACAAGTAGGTGTGTCACCTACTTGCTTAAATGAAAGCCCAAAAATGGGCCTTTTCGGGTCGTCCAAAGAGGCCTTTTAAGGGCCTATTTTCTTCATATATTAGACTTAAAATAGGGCATAATAACCAGACATAAGCTCTGCAAAGAATCCTCCCAAATATTTCCCACAAACCCTAATTGATTTTCTCTCCCTTTCAAGTTCCAATTGGAGGTAAAACTTGGAGTTTGAAGAACCAAGATAGGAGCTGAGTTATCCAACAAATAAGGTGAGTTTACTGCTCTCTTTCATCCATTTTTTTCTGCTGTAAATTCATGGTAAGTCGTTCTATACTTGTAAGAACTCACGGGACGGTGATCGGAAGCCGTGAGTTCGAGTTATTCACTTGTAGCGGACTGTTTTGTGGACTGTTTTGTGTTGCTGTTGGGCTGCGTGTTTTACTACTATTTTGTGGAGTTTTGGAGGAGGAAGGGGGTTTATAAACACCATATAAATGTAGGGTGGTTGGCTGGTCGTTCGTCATAACATTTTCGGGTCGTTTGACACTACTACGGTGGTCGTTTTGTGTACGAAGAGATTGGGGTGTGTTGGGCTGTTTTGTAGTATTTGATGGTGTATATAGGGCTGGAAAATGATGTATATATGTTGTTATTGTTCTGTTCTTGTATTGTTGGTGTTATCTTGAATTTGGAGAAAGGGCATATTATAGGGGAGATGCTGCCCGTTTTAATACAAAATAGGTTTGTCGTTCGTTGTGCGATAGTTGTACCTTTCGTAACTTAACGATAGTATTATTATCATTCTTGTAGATTAAGGTGTGAAGAGGTGAGTTCAACTTGGTGATTGGAAAGATTGTGATAAGGTATGTTAAGTCTAAGCCTTCCTTCATTTTGGCATGATCTCGTAGCTACATGTGTTAGTAATGAGACAAAAAGAGACGTTCATATTCATGAATTTATTCACACTATTCTAGTCTCATAAGTTACAATATTATTCCTTATTGAGACTCTATATTCAATTTTAGTATTGTCTTCTTCCAGTCAAGAGAGCAGCAAGCCTATATATACAGTATTACAGTATTTTCATTACCATCGAGTTATAATCGATGGGCAGGCCCCTATTGGGCAACCTCTGATCAGATGGAAAGTTATATACCGAGCCTACTGTGGCCGAGCGCCTATGAGCGAGCCCAGCATGGTCGAGATACATAGCCTAGTATGGCCGAGCGCCTATGAGCGAGCCTACTATGGCAGAGCAGTTATATATACCGAGCCTTATAAGGCCGTACAATTATTTTACTTACTATATTGAAGGAGTTGAGTCAGTATCAGCAGGTAAGTATATCTCCAGATCATCTTTGACTCCTAGTTAATTTCAGTTATCATATTATCAGTTCAGTTTCAGATTTCAGTTATTTTATTGCCTTACATACTCGGTACATTATTTCGTACTGACGTCCCTTTTTTGGGGGCGCTGCATTTCATGCGTGCAGGTTCAGACAGACAGACGGGTAGACCTCCTCAGTAGGTGTTTCCCGAGTTCCGCCTGATCGGTAAGCTCCACGTCTTTCGGAGTTGCCAGGTCTAGAGTTTTGTGTACATCTTATGTATATCTGTATATATGTTATGGGTAGGTCGGGGCCCTGTTCCGATCACAGTACATCTATCAGTAGAGGCTTGTAGGCATATCCTGTTGGTTAGTGCAGTATGTTGGGTTTGTATAAATTGGTGGTTTGTCAGCTGTAGTAGCTATGACGGCCTTGTCGGCCTAGCTTTATATTGATATTTAGTTAGCGCTAGTTTCCATTCAGTTTTATATTTTGCTTCGCAAATTGTCTTGCAAGGTGGCCCCATGGCCAAAGTATGACATTATGTGTTCAGAGTCCCTTAGTCGCAATTTGGTACGCCAGGTTAGGTGAGGCACCGGGTGCTTGTCTCGCTCCTAGGTTCGGGGCGTGACACTACCATTGCTACTCAAGCAGCGGCTGAGTTTGCAGAACATGCATGCCTAGCTGCCAGAGCTATTGTAGAACTTTCAAGGCAATATTGAGTTGATGATTATGGTTCATGCCACTTAGTTTTCAAGGATGAAAGGTTGGAACATGGGCAATTATTTCCAAGAGGTGGTAATGTTAATTTTTCTGTTGGCAGGCAGAATAGGAACATGAAATTTAAGGATGCTACCTCTGCTGCTCAAGTAGCGACTGAGTTTGCAAAACATGCAAGCCTAGCTACAAATGTTGTTGTAGAACTTTCAAGGCAATATTGAGTTGATGATGGTGGTTCATGCCACTTAGGTTTCAAGGATGAAAGGTTGGAACATGGGCAAGCATTTCCTGGAGATGGTTAAGTTAATTTTTCTATTGGAAAGCAAAATTGGAACATGAAATTTAAGGATGCTGCCTCTGCTGCTCAAGCAGCGGCTGAGTTTGCATAACATACAAGCCTAGATGCCAGAGCTGTTGTAGAACTTTCAAGGCAATATTGTGTTGATGATAGTGGTTCATGCCACTTAGGTTTCCAGGATGAAAGGTTGGAACATGGGAAATAATTTCCTTGAGATGGTAATGGTAATTTTTCTATTGGCAGGTAGTATTGGAACATGAAATTTAAGTATTGCCCTCTGCTGCTCAAGCAGCGGCTGAGTTTGCAGAACATGCAAGCCTAACTGCCAGAGCTGTTATAGAACTTTCAAGGCAATATTGTGTTGATGATGATGGTTCATGCTACTTAGGTTTCAAGGATAAAAGGTTGGAACATGGGAAAGCATTTCCTGGAGATGGTAATGTTAATTTTTCTGTTGGCAAGCAGAATTGGAACATGAAATTTATGGATGCTACCTCTGCTGCTCAAGCAGCGGCTGAGTTTGCAGAATATGCAAGCCTAGCTGCCAGAGCTGTTGTAGAACTTTCAAGGCAATATTGTGTTGATGATGGTGGTTCATGCCACTTAGGTTTCAAGGATGAAAGGTTGGAACATGGGCAATCATTTCCTGGAGATGGTAATGGTAATTTTTCTGTTGGCAGGCAGAATTGGAACATGAAATTTAAGGATGCTACCTCTGCTGCTCAAGCAGCGGCTGAGTTTGCAGAACATGCAAGCCTAGCTGCCAGAGCTGTTGTAGAACTTTCAAGGCAATATTGTGTTGATGATGGTGGTTCATGCCACTTAGGTTTCAAGGATGAAAGGTTGGAACATGGGCAATCATTTCCTGGAGATGGTAATGGTAATTTTTCTGTTGGCAGGCAGAATTGGAACATGAAATTTAAGGATGCTACCTCTGCTGCTCAAGCAGCGGCTGAGTTTGCAGAACATGCAAGCCTAGCTGCCAGAGCTGTTGTAGAACTTTCAAGGCAATATTGTGTTGATGATGGTGGTTCATGCCACTTAGGTTTCAAGGATGAAAGGTTGGAACATGGGCAATCATTTCCTGGAGATGGTAATGGTAATTTTTCTGTTGGCAGGCAGAATTGGAACATGAAATTTAAGGATGCTACCTCTGCTGCTCAAGCAGCGGCTGAGTTTGCAGAACATGCAAGCCTAGCTGCCAGAGCTGTTGTAGAACTTTCAAGGCAATATTGTGTTGATGATGGTGGTTCATGCCACTTAGGTTTCCAGGATGAAAGGTTGGAAAATGGGAAATCATTTCCTTAAGATGGTAATGGTAATTTTTCTATTGGCAGGTAGTATTGGAACATGAAATTTAAGGATGCTACCTCTGCTGCTCAAGCAACGGCTGAGTTTGGAGAACATGCAGGCCTAGCTGCCAGAGCTGTTAGAGAACTTTCAAGGAAATATTGTGTTGATGATGATGGTTCATGCCACTTAGGTTTCAAGGATTAAAGGTTGAAACATGGGCAATCATTTCGTTGAGATGGTAATGGTAATTTTCTATTGGCAGGCAGAATTGGAACATGAAATTTAAGGATGCTACCATTGCTACTCAAGCAGCGACTGAGTTTGCAGAACTTGCATGCCTAGCTGCCAGAGCTATTGTAGAACTTTCAAGGCAATTTTGAGTTGATGATTATGGTTCATGCCACTTAGTTTTCAAGGATGAAAGGTTGGAACATGGGCAATTATTTCCAAGAGGTGGTAATGTTAATTTTTCTGTTGGCAGGCAGAATAGGAACATGCAATTTAAGGATGCTACCGCTGCTGCTCAAGTAGCGACTGAGTTTGCAAAACATGCAAGCCTAGCTACAAATGTTGTTGTAGAACTTTCAAGGCAATATTGAGTTGATGATGGTGGTTCATGCCACTTAGGTTTCAAGGATGAAAGGTTGGAACATGGGCAAGCATTTCCTGGAGATGGTTAAGTTAATTTTTCTGTTGGAAAGCAAAATTGGAACATGAAATTTAAGGATGCTGCCTCTGCTGCTCAAGCAGCGGCTGAGTTTGCATAACATGCAAGCCTAGATGCCAGAGCTGTTGTAGAACTTTCAAGGCAATATTGTGTTGATGATAGTGGTTCATGCCACTTAGGTTTCCAGGATGAAAGGTTGGAACATGGGAAATAATTTCCTTGAGATGGTAATGGTAATTTTTCTATTGGCAGGTAGTATTGGAACATGAAATTTAAGTATGTCCTCTGCTGCTCAAGCAGCGGCTGAGTTTGCAGAACATGCAAGCCTAACTGCCAGAGCTGTTATAGAACTTTCAAGGCAATATTGTGTTGATGATGATGGTTCATGCTACTTAGGTTTCAAGGATAAAAGGTTGGAACATGGGAAAGCATTTCCTGGAGATGGTAATGTTAATTTTTCTGTTGGCAAGCAGAATTGAAATATGAAATTTAAGGATGCTACCTCTGCTGCTCAAACAGCGGCTGAGTTTGCAGAATATGCAAGCCTAGCTGCCAGAGCTGTTGTAGAACTTTCAAGGCAATATTGTGTTGATGATGGTGGTTCATGCCACTTAGGTTTCAAGGATGAACTGTTGGAACATAGGCAATCATTTCCTTGAGATGGTAATGGTAATTTTTCTATTGGCAGGCAGAATTGGAACATGAAATTTAAGGATGCTAACATTGCTGCACAAGCAGCGGCTGGTTTTGGAGAATATGCAAGCCTAGCTGCCAGAGCTGTTGGAGAACTTTCAAGGCAATAATGTGTTCATGATGGTGGTTCATGCCACTTAGGTTTCAAGGATGAAAGTTTGGAATATGGGCAATCATTTCCTTGAGATGGTAATGGTAATTATTCTATTGGCAGGCAGTATTGGAATATGAAATTTAAGGATGCTACCTTTGTTGCTCAAGCATCGGCTGATTTTGGAGAATATGCACGCCTAGCTGCCAGAGCTGTTGGAGAACTTTCAAGGCAATATTGTGTTGATGATGGTGGTTCATGCCACTTAGGTTTCAAGGGTGAAAGGTTGGAACATGGGCAATCATTTCCTTGAGATGGTGATGGTAATGTTTCTATTGGCAGGCAGAATTGGAACATTAAATTTAAGAATGCTACCTCTGCTGCTCAAGCAGCGGCTGAGTTTGGAGAACATGCAAGCCTAGCTGCCAGAGCTGTTGTAGAACTTTCAAGGCAATATTGTGTTGATGATGGTGGTTCATGCCACTTAGGTTTCTAGGATGAAAGGTTGGAAAATGGGAAATCATTTCCTTAAGATGGTAATGGTAATTTTTCTATTGGCAGGTAGTATTGGAACATGAAATTTAAGGATGCTACCTCTGCTGCTCAAGCAACGGCTGAGTTTGGAGAATATGCAAGCCTAGCTGCCACAGCTGTTAGAGAACTTTCAAGGAAATATTGTGTTGATGATGATGGTTCATGCAACTTAGGTTTCAAGGATTAAAGGTTGGAACATGGGCAATCATTTCGTTGAGATGGTAATGGTAATTTTCTATTGGCAGGCAGAATTGGAACATGAAATTTAAGGATGCTACCATTGCTACTCAAGCAGCGGCTGAGTTTGCTGAACATGCAAGCCAAGCTGCCAGAGCTATTGTAGAACTTTCAAGGCAATATTGAGTTGATGATTATGGTTCATGCCACTTAGTTTTCAAGGATGAAAGGTTGGAACATGGGCAATCATTTCCTTGAGGTGGTAATGTTAATTTTTCTGTTGGCTGGCAGAATAGGAACATGAAATTTAAGGATGCTACCTCTGCTGCTCAAGTAGCGACTGAGTTTGCAAAACATGCAAGCCTAGCTACAAATGTTGTTGTAGAACTTTCAAGGCAATATTGAGTTGATGATGGTGGTTCATGCCACTTAGGTTTCAAGGATGAAAGGTTCGAACATGGGCAAGCATTTCCTGGAGATGGTTAAGTTAATTTTTCTGTTGGCAAGCAAAATTGGAACATGAAATTTAAGGATGCTGCCTCTGCTGCTCAAGCAGCGGCTGAGTTTGGAGAACATGCAAGCCTAGCTGCCAGAGCTGTTGGAGAACTTTCAAGGAAATATTGTGTTGATGATGATGGTTCATGCCACTTAGGTTTTAAGGATTAAAGGTTGGAACATGGGCAATCATTTCGTTGAGATGGTAATGGTAATTTTCTATTGGCAGGCAGAATTGGAACATGAAATTTAAGGATGCTACCATTGCTACTCAAGCAGCGGCTGAGTTTGCAGAACATGCAATCCTAGCTACCACAGCTATTGTAGAACTTTCAAGGCAATATTGAGTTGATGATTATGGTTCATGCCACTTAGTTTTCAAGGATGAAAGGTTGGAACATGGGCAATCATTTCCTTGAGGTGGTAATGTTAATTTTTCTGTTGGCAGGCAGAATAGGAACATGAAATTTAAGGATGCTACCTCTGCTGCTCAAGTAGCGACTGAGTTTGCAAAACATGCAAGCCTAGCTACAAATGTTGTTGTAGAACTTTCAAGGCAATATTGAGTTGATGATGGTGGTTCATGCCACTTAGGTTTCAAGGATGAAAGGTTGGAACATGGGCAAGCATTTCCTGGAGATGGTTAAGTTAAATTTTCTGTTGGCAAGCAAAATTGGAACATGAAATTTAAGGATGCTGCCTCTGCTGCTCAAGCAACGGCTGAGTTTGCATAACATGCAAGCCTAGCTGCCAAAGCTGTTGTAGAACTTTCAAGGCAATATTGTGTTGATGATAGTGGTTCATGCCACTTAGGTTTCCAGGATGAAAGGTTGGAACATGAGAAATAATTTTCTTGAGATGGTAATGGTAATTTTTCTATTGGCAGGTAGTATTGGAACATGAAATTTAAGGATACCATCTGTTGCTCAAGCAGCGGCTGAGTTTGCAGAACATGCAAGCCTAACTGCCAGAGCTGTTATAGAACTTTCAAGGCAATATTATGTTGATGATGATGGTTCATGCTACTTAGGTTTCAAGGATAAAAGGTTGGAACATGGGAAAGCATTTCCTGGAGATGGTAATGTTAGTTTTTCTGTTGGCAGGTAGTATTGGAACATGAAATTTAAGGATGCTACCTCTGCTGCTCAAGCAACGGCTGAGTTTGCAGAATATGCAAGCCTAGCTGCCAGAGCTGTTGTAGAACTTTCAAGGCAATATTGTGATGATGATGGTGGTTCATGCCACTTAGGTTTCAAGGATGAAAGGTTGGAACATGGGCAATCATTTCCTTGAGATGGTAATGGCAATTTTTCTATTGGCAGGCAGAATTGGAACATGAAATTTAAGGATACTAACATTGCTGCTCAAGTAGCGGCTGATTTTGGAGAATATGCAAGCCTAGCTGCCAGAGCTGTTGGAGAAGTTTCAAGGCAATAATGTGTTCATGATGGTGGTTCATGCCACTTAGGTTTCAAGGATGAAAGGTTGGAATATGGGCAATCATTTCCTTGAGATGGTAATGGTAATTTGTGTATTGGCAGGCAGTATTGGAATATGAAATTTAAGGATGCTACCTCTGCTGCTCAAGCAGCGGCTGATTTTGGAGAATATGCACGCCTAGCTGCCAGGGCTGTTGTAGAACTTTCAAGGCAATATTGGATTGATGATGGTGGTTCATGCCACTTAGGTTTCAAGGATGAAAGGTTGGAACATGGGCAATCATTTCCTTGAGATGGTAATGGTAATTTTTCTATTGGCAGGCAGAATTGAAACATGAAATTTAAGAATGCTACCTCTGCTGCTCAAGCAGCGACTGAGTTTGTAGAACATGCAAGCCTAGCTGCCAGAGCTGTTATAGAATTTTCAAGGCAATATTGTGTTGATGATGGTGGTTCATGCCACTTAGGTTTCCAGGATGAAAGGTTGGAACATGGGAAATCATTTCCTTAAGATGGTAATGGTAATTTTTCTATTGGCAGGTAGTATTGGAACTTGAAATTTAAGGATGCTACCTCTGCTGCTCAAGCAGCGGCTGAGTTTGGAGAGCATGCAAGCCTAGCTGCCAGAGCTGTTGGAGAACTTTCAAGGAAATATTGTGTTGATGATGATGGTTCATGCCACTTAGGTTTCAAGGATTAAAGGTTGGAACATGGGCAATCATTTCGTTGAGATGGTAATGGTAATTTTCTATTGGCAGGCAGAATTGGAACATGAAATTTAAGGATGCTACCATTGCTACTCAAGCAGCGGCTGAGTTTGCAGAACATGCAAGCCTAGCTGCCAGAGCTATTGTAGAACTTTCAAGGCAATATTGAGTTGATGATTATGGTTCATGCCACTTAGTTTTCAAGGATGAAAGGTTGGTACATGGGCAATCATTTCCTTGAGGTGGTAATGTTAATTTTTCTGTTGGCAGGCAGAATTGGAACATGAAATTTAAGGATGCTACATCTGCTGCTAAAGTAGCGACTGAGTTAGCAAAACATGCAAGCCTAGTTACAAATGTTGTTGTAGAACTTTTAAGGAAATATTGAGTTGATGATGGTGGTTCATGCCACTTAGGTTTCAAGGATGAAAGGTTGGAACATGGGCAAGCATTTCTGGAGATGGTTATGTTAATTTTTCTGTTGGCAAGCAGAATTGGAACATGAAATTTAAGGATGCTGCCTCTGCTTCTCAAGCAGCGGCTGAGTTTGCAGAACATGCAAGCCTAGCTGCCAGAGCTGTTGTAGAACTTTCAAAGCAATATTGTGTTGATGATAGTGGTTCATGCCACTTAGGTTTCCAGGATGAAAGGTTGGAACATGGGAAATAATTTCCTTGAGATGGTAATGGTAATTTTTCTATTGGCAGGTAGTATTGGAACATGAAATTTAAGGATGCCCTCTGCTGCTCAAGCAGCGGCTGAGTTTGCAGAACATGCAAGCCTAACTGCCAGAGCTGTTATAGAACTTTCAAGGCAATATTGTGTTGATGATGATGGTTCATGCTACTTAGGTTTCAAGGATAAAAGGTTGGAACATGGGAAAGCATTTCCTGGAGATGGTAATGTTAATTTTTCTGTTGGCAAGCAGAATTGGAACATGAAATTTAAGGATGCTACCTCTGCTGCTCAAGCAGCGGCTGAGTTTGCAGAATATGCAAGCCTAGCTGCCAGAGCTGTTGTAGAACTTTCAAGGCAATATTGTGTTGATGATGGTGGTTCATGCCACTTAGGTTTCAAGGATGAAAGGTTGGAACATGGGCAATCATTTCCTTGAGATGGTAATGGTAATTTTTCTATTGGCAGGCAGAATTGGAACATGAAATTTAAGGATGCTAACATTGTTGCTCATGCAGCGGCTGATTTTGGAGAATATGCAAGCCTAGCTGCCAGAACTGTTGGAGAAGTTTCAAGGCAATAATGTGTTCATGATGGTGGTTCATGCCACTTAGGTTTCAAGGATGAAAGGTTGGAATATGGGCAATCATTTCCTTGAGATGGTAATGGTAATTTGTCTATTGGCAGGCAGTATTGGAATATGAAATTTAAGGATGCTACCTCTGCTGGTTAAGCAGCGGCTGATTTTGGAGAATATGCACGCCTAGCTGCCAGAGCTGTGTTAGAACTTTACAGGCAATATTGGATTGATGATGGTGGTTCATGCCACTTTGGTTTCAAGGATGAAAGGTTGGAACATGGGCAATCATTTCCTTGAGATGGTAATGGTAATTTTTCTATTGGCAGGCAGAACTGGAACATGAAATTTAAGAATGCTACCTCTGCTGCTCAAGCAGCGGCTGAGTTTGTAGAACATGCAAGCCTAGCTGCCAGAGCTGTTATAGAACTTTCAAGGCAATATTGTATTGATGATGGTGGTTCATGCCACTTAGGTTTCCAGGATGAAAGGTTGGAACATGGGAAATCATTTCCTTAAGATGGTAATGGTAATTTTTCTATTGGCAGGTAGTATTGGAACATGAAATTTAAAGATGCTACCTCTGCTGCTCAAGCAGCGGCTGAGTTTGGAGAGCATGCAAGCCTAGCTGCCAGAGCTATTGTAGAACTTTCAAGGCAATATTGAGTTGATGATTATGGTTAATGCCACTTAGTTTTCAAGGATGAAAGGTTGGAACATGGGCAATCATTTCCTTGAGGTGCTAATGTTAATTTTTCTATTGGCAAGCAGAATTGGAACATGAAATTTAAGGATCCTGCCTCTGCTTCTCAAGCAGCGGCTGAGTTTGCAGAACATGCAAGCCTAGCTGCCAGAGCTGTTGTAGAACTTTCAAAGCAATATTTTGTTGATGATAGTGGTTCATGCCACTTAGGTTTCCAGGATGAAAGGTTGGAACATGGGAAATAATTTCCTTGAGATGGTAATGGTAATTTTTCTATTGGCTGGTAGTATTGGAACATGAAATTTAAGGATGCCCTCTGCTGCTCAAGCAGCGGCTGAGTTTGCAGAACATGCAAGCCTAACTGCCATAGCTGTTATAGAACTTTCAAGGCAATATTGTGGTTATGATGATGGTTCATGCTACTTAGGTTTCAAGGAAAAAAGGTTGGAACATGGGAAAGCATTTCCTGGAGATGGTAATGTTAATTTTTCTGTTGGCAAGTAGAATTGGAACATGAAATTTAAGGATGCTACCTCTGCTGCTCAAGCAGCGTCTGATTTTGGAGAATATGCACGCCTAGCTGCCAGAGCTGTTGTAGAACTTTCAAGGCAATATTGTGTTGATGATGGTGGTTCATGCCACTTAGGTTTCAAGGATGAAAGGTTGGAACATGGGCAATCATTTCCTTGAGATGGTAATGGTAATTTTTCTATTGGCAGGCAGAATTGGAACATGAAATTTGAGGATGCTACCTCTGCTGCTCAAGCAGCGGCTGAGTTTGTAGAACATACAAGCCTAGCTGCCAGAGCTGTTGTAGAACTTTCAAGGCAATATTGTGTTGATGATGGTGGTTCATGCCACTTAGGTTTCCAGGATGAAAGGTTGGAACATGGGAAATCATTTCCTTAAGATGGTAATGGTAATTTTTCTATTGGCAGGTAGTATTGGAACATGAAATTTAAGGATGCTACCTCTGCTGCTCAAGCAGCGGCTGAGTTTGGAGAGCATGCAAGCCTAGCTGCCAGAGCTGTTGGAGAACTTTCAAGGAAATATTGTGTTGATGATGATGGTCCATGCCACTTAGGTTTCAAGGATTAAAGGTTGGAACATGGGCAATCATTTCGTTGAGATGGTAATGGTAATTTTCTATTGGCAGGTAGAATTGGAACATGAAATTTAAGGATGCTACCATTGCTACTCAAGCAGCGGCTGAGTTTGCAAAATATGCAAGCCTAGCTGCCAGAGCTATTGTAGAACTTTCAAGGCAATATTGAGTTGATGATTATGGTTTATGCCACTTAGTTTTCAAGGATGAAAGGTTGGAACATGGGCAATCATTTCCTTGAGGTGGTAATGTTAATTTTTCTGTTGGCAGGCAGAATTGGAACATGAAATTTAAGGATGCTACCTCTGCTGCTCAAGTAGCGACTGAGTTAGCAAAACATGCAAGCCTAGCTACAAATGTTGTTGTAGAACTTTTAAGGCAATATTGAGTTGATGATGGTGGTTCATGCCACTTAGGTTTCAAGGATGAAAGGTTGGAACATGGGCAAGCATTTCCTGGAGATGGTTATGTTAATTTTTCTGTTGGCAAGCAGAATTGGAACATGAAATTTAAGGATGCTGCCTCTGCTGCTCAAGCAGCGGCTGAGTTTGCAGAACATGCAAGCCTAGCTGCCAGAGCTGTTGTAGAACTTTCAAGGTAATATTGTGTTGATGATAGTGGTTCATGCCACTTAGGTTTCCAGGATGAAAGGTTGGAACTTGGGAAATAATTTCCTTGAGATGGTAATGGTAATTTTTCTATTGGCAGGTAGTATTGGAACATGAAATTTAAGGATGCCCTCTGCTGCTCAAGCACCGGCTGAGTTTGCAGAACATGCAAGTCTAACTGCCAGAGCTGTTATAGAACTTTCAAGGCAATATTGTGTTGATGATGATGGTTCATGCTACTTAGGTTTCAAGGATAAAAGGTTGGAACATGGGAAAGCATTTCCTGGAGATGGTAATGTTAATTTTTCTGTTGGCAAGCAGAATTGGAACATGAAATTTAAGGATGCTACCTCTGCTGCTCAAGCAGCGGTTGAGTTTGCAGAATATGCAAGCCTAGCTGCCAGAGCTATTGTAGAACTTTCAAGGCAATATTGTGTTGATGATGGTGGTTCATGCCACTTAGGTTTCAAGGATAAAAGGTTGGAACATGGGCAATCATTTCCTGGAGATTGTAATGGTAATTTTTCTTTTGGCAGGCAGAATTGGAACATGAAATTTAAGGATGCTACCATTGCTACTTAAGGCAATATTGTGTTGATGATTGTGGTTCATGCCACTTAGGTTTCCAGGATGAAAGGTTGGAACATGGGAAATAATTTCCTTGAGATGGTAATGGTAATTTTTCTATTAGCAGGTAGTATTGGAACATGAAATTTAAGGATGACCTCTACTGCTCAAGCAGTGGCTGAGTTTGCAGAACATGCAAGCCTAACTGCCAGAGCTGTTATAGAACTTTCAAGGCAATATTGTGTTGATGATGATGGTTCATGCTACTTAGGTTTCAAGGATAAAAGGTTGAAACATGGGAAAGCATTTCCTAGTGATGGTAATGTTAATTTTTCTGTTGGCAAGCAGAATTGGAACATGAAATTTAAGGATGCTACCTCTGCTGCTCAAGCAGCGGCTGAGTTTGCAGAACATGCAAGCCTAGCTGCCAGAGCTATTGTACAACTTTCAAGGCAATATTGTGTTGATGATGGTGGTTCATGCCACTTAGGTTTCAAGGATAAAAGGTTGGAACATGGGCAATCATTTCCTGGAGATTGTAATGGTAATTTTTCTTTTGGCAGGCAGAATTGGAACATGAAATTTAAGGATGCTACCATTGCTACTCAAGCAGTGGCTGATTTTGGAGAATATGCAAGCCTAGCTGCCAGAGCTGTTGGAGAACCTTCAAGGAAATATTGTGTTCATGATGGTGGTTCATGCCACTTAAGTTTCAAGGATGAAAGGTTGGAATATGGGCAATCATTTCCTTGAGATGGTAATGGTAATTTTTCTATTGGCAGGCAGTATTGGAATATGAAATTTAAGGATGCTACCTCTGCCGCTCAAGCAGCGGCTGATTTTGGAGAATATGCACGCCTAGATGCCAGAGCTGTTGGAGAACTTTCAAGGCAATATTGTGTTGATGATTGTGGTTCATGCCACTTGGGTTTCAAGGATGAAAGGTTGGAACATGGGCAATCATTTCCTTGAGATGGTAATGGTAATTTTTCTATTGGCAGGCATAATTGGAACATGAAATTTAAGAATGCTACCTCTGCTGCTCAAGCAGCGGCTGAGTTTGTAGAACATACAAGCCTAGCTGCCAGAGCTGTTGTAGAACTTTCAAGGCAATATTGTGTTGATGATATTGGTTCATGCCACTTAGGTTTCCAGGATGAAAGGTTGGAACATGGGAAATCATTTCCTTAAGATGGTAATGGTAATTTTTCTATTGGCAGGTAGTATTGGAACATGTAATTTAAGGATGCTACCTCTGCTGCTCAAGCAGCGGCTGAGTTTGCAGAACATGCAAGCCTAACTGCCAGAGATGTTATAGAACTATCAAGGCAATATTGTGTTGATGATGATGGTTCATGCTACATAGGTTTCAAGGATAAAAGGTTGGAACACGGGAAAGCATTTCCTGGAGAAGGTAATGTTAATTTTTCTGTTGGCAAGCAGAATTGGAACATGAAATTTAAGGATGCTACCTCTGCTGCTCAAGCAGCTGCTGAGTTTGCAGAACATGCGAGCCTAGCTGCTAGAGCTGTTGTAGAACTTTTAAGGCAATATTGTGTTGATGATAATGGTTCATGCTACTTAGGTTTTAAGGATAAAAGGTTGGAACATGGGAAAGCGTTTCCTGGAGATGGTAATGTTAATTTTTCAATTGGCAAGCAGAATTGGAACATGAAATTTAAGGATGCTACCTATGCTGCTCAAGCAGCGGCTGAGTTTGCAGAACATGCAAGCCTAGCTGCCAGAGCTGTTGTAGAACTTTCAAGGCAATATTGTGTTGATGAGGGTGGTTCATGCCACTTAGGTTTCAAGGATAAATGGTTGGAACATGGGCAATCATTTCCTGGAGATGGTAATGGTAATTTTTCTATTGGCAGGCAGAATTGGAACATGAAATTTAAGGATGCTACCTCTGCTGCTCAAGTAGCGGCTGAGTTTGCAGAACATGCGAGCCTAGCTTCCAGAGCTGTTGTAGAACTTTTAAGGCAATATTGTGTTGATGATAATGGTTCATGCTACTTAGGTTTCAAGGATAAAAGGTTGGAACATGGGAAAGCATTTCCTGGATATGGTAATGTTAATTTTTCAATTGGCAAGCAGAATTGGAACATGAAATTTAAGGATGCTACCTCTGCTGCTCAAGCAGCGGCTGAGTTTGCAGAACATGCAAGCCTAGCTGCCAGAGCTGTTGTTGAACTTTTAAGGCAATATTGTGTTGATGATAATGGTTCATGCTACTTAGGTTTCAAGGATAAAAGGTTGGAACATGGGAAAGCGTTTCCTAGAGATGGTAATGTTAATTTTTCAATTGGCAAGCAGAATTGGAACATGAAATTTAAGGATGCTACCTCTGCTGCTGAAGCAGCGGCTGAGTTTGCAGAACATGCAAGCCTAGCTGTCAGAGTTGTTGTAGAACTTTTAAGGCAATATTGTGTTGATAAGGGTGGTTCATACCACTTAGTTTTCAAGGATAAAAGGTTGGAACATGGGCAATCATTTCCTGGAGATGGTAATGGTAATTTTTCTATTGGCCGGCAGAATTGGAACATGAAATATAAGGATGCTACCTCTGCTGCTCAAGTAGCGGCTAAGTTTGCAGAACATGCGAGCCTAGCTGCCAGAGCTGTTGTAGAACTTTTAAGGCAATATTGTGTTGATGATAATGGTTCATGCTACTTAGGTTTCAAGGATAAAAGGTTGGAACAAGGGAAAGCGTTTCCTGGAGATGGTAATGTTAATTTTTCAATTGGCAAGCAGAATTGGAACATGAAATTTAAGGATGCTACCTCTGCTGCTCAAGCAGCGGCTGAGTTTGCAGAACATGCAAGCCTAGCTGCCAGAGCTGTTGTAGAACTTTCAAGGCAATATTGTGTTGATGAGGGTGGTTCATGCCACTTAGGTTTCAAGGATAAAAGGTTGGAACATGGGCAATCATTTCCTGGAGATGGTAATGGTAATTTTTCTATTAGCAGGCAGAATTGGAACATGAAATTTAAGGATGCTACCTCTGCTGCTTAAGTAGCGGCTGAGTTTGCAGAACATGCAAGCCTAGCTGCCAGCGCTATTGTAGAACTATTAAGGCAATATTGTGTTGATGATGATGGTTCATGCCACTTAGGTTTCAAGGATAAAAGGTTGAAACATGGGCAATCATTTCCTTGAGATGGTAATGGTAATTTTCTATTGGCATGCAGAAATGGAACATGAAATTTAAGGATGCTACCTTTGCTGCTCAAGCAGTGGCTGAGTTTGCAGAACATGCAAGCCTAGGTGCCAGAGCTTCTGTAGAACTTTCAAGGCAATATTGAGTTGATGATGATGGTTCATGCCACTTAGTTTTCAAGGATGAAAGTTTGGAACATGGGCAATCATTTCCATGAGGTGGTAATGGTAATTTCTTTGTTGGCAGGCAGAATTGGAACATGAAATTTAAGGATGCTACCTCTGCTGCTCAAGTAGCGACTGAGTTTGCAGAACATGCAAGCCTAGCTGCCAGAGCTTCTGTAGAACTTTCAAGGCAATATTGAGTTGATGATGATGGTTCATGCCACTTAGTTTTCAAGGATGAAAGTTTGGAACATGGGCAATCATTTCCATGAGGTGGTAATGGTAATTTCTTTGTTGGCAGGCAGAATTGGAACATAAAATTTAATTATGCTACCTCTGCTGCTCAAGTAGCGACTGAGTTTGCAGAACATGCAAGCCTAGCTACAAATGTTATTGTAGTAATTTCAAGGCAATATTGAGTTGATGATGGTGGGTCATGCCATCTAGGTTTCAAGGATGAAAGGTTGGAACATGGGCAAGCATTTCCTGGAGATGGTAATGTTAATTTTTCTGTTGGCAAGCAGAATTGGAACATGAAATTGAAGGATGCTACCTCTGCTGCTCAAGCAGCGGCTGAATTTGCAGAATATTTAAGCCTAGCTGCCAGAGCTATTGTAGAACTTTCAAGGCAATATTGTGTTGATGATGGTGGTTCATGCCACTTTGGTTTCAAGGATGAAAGGTTGGAACATGGGCAATCAATTCCTTGAGATGGTAATGGTAATTTTCTATTAGCAGGCAGAATTGGAACATAAAATTTAAGGATGCTACCTCTGCTGCTCAAGCAGCGGTTGAGTTTGCAGAATATGCAAGCCTAGATGCTAGAGCTGTTATAGAATTTTATAGGCAATATTGTGTTGATGATGGTGGTTCATGCCACTTTTGTTTCAAGGATGAAAGGTTGGAACATGGGCACGCATTTCCTGGAGATTGAAATGGTAATTCTTCTGTTGGCAAGCAGAATTGGAACATGAAATTTAAGGATGCTACCTCTGCTGCTCAAGCAGCGGCTGAGTTTGTAGAACATGCAAGCCTAGCTGCCAGAGCTGTTGTAGAACTTTCAAGGCAATATTGTGTTGATGATGGTGGTTCATGCCACTTAGGTTTCAAGGATGAAAGGTTGGAACATGGGCAATCATTTCCTGGAGATGGTAATGGTAATTTTTCTATTGGCAGGCAGAATTGGAACATGAAATTTATGGATGCTACCTCTGCTGCTCAAGCAGCGGCTGAGTTTGCAGAACATGCAAGCCTAGCTGCTAGAGCTGTTGTAGAACTTTTAAGGCAATATTGTGTTGATGATGATGGTTCATTCCACTTAGGTTTCAAGGATAAAAGGTTGGAACATGGGCAATCATTTCCATGAGGTGGTAATGGTAATTTCTTTGTTGGCAGGCAGAATTGGAACATGAAATTTAAGGATGCTACCTCTGCTGCTCAAGTAGCGACTGAGTTTGCAGAACATGCAAGCCTAGCTGCCAGAGCTTCTGTAGAACTTTCAAGGCAATATTGAGTTGATGATGATGGTTCATGCCACTTAGTTTTCAAGGATGAAAGTTTGGAACATGGGCAATCATTTCCATGAGGTGGTAATGGTAATTTCTTTGTTGGCAGGCAGAATTGGAACATAAAATTTAATTATGCTACCTCTGCTGCTCAAGTAGCGACTGAGTTTGCAGAACATGCAAGCCTAGCTACAAATGTTATTGTAGTAATTTCAAGGCAATATTGAGTTGATGATGGTGGGTCATGCCATCTAGGTTTCAAGGATGAAAGGTTGGAACATGGGCAAGCATTTCCTGGAGATGGTAATGTTAATCTTTCTGTTGGCAAGCAGAATTGGAACATGAAATTGAAGGATGCTACCTCTGCTGCTCAAGCAGCGGCTGAATTTGCAGAATATTTAAGCCTAGCTGCCAGAGCTATTGTAGAACTTTCAAGGCAATATTGTGTTGATGATGGTGGTTCATGCCACTTTGGTTTCAAGGATGAAAGGTTGGAACATGGGCAATCAATTCCTTGAGATGGTAATGGTAATTTTTCTATTAGCAGGCAGTATTGGAACATGAAATTTAAGGATGCTACATGTGCTGCTCAAGCAGCGGCTGAGTTTGGAGAACATGCAAGCTTAGCTGCCAGAGTTGTTGGAGAACTTTCAAGGAACTATTGTGTTGATGATTGTGGTTCATGCCATTTAGGTTTCAAGGATGAAAGGTTGGAACGTGGGCAATCAATTCCTTGAGATGATAATGGTAATTATTCTATTGGCATGCAGAATTGGAACATGAAATTTAAGGATGCTACCTCTGCTGCTCAAGCAACGGCTGAGTTTGCAGAACATGCAAGCCTAGCTGCCAGAGCTATTATAGAACTTTCAAGGCAATATTGTGTTGATGATGATGGTTCATGCTACTTAGGTTTCAAGGATAAAAGGTTGGAACATGGGAAAGCATTTCCTGGAGATGGTAATGTTAATTTTTCTATTGGCAAGTAGAATTGGAACATGAAATTTAAGGATGTTACCTCTGCTGCTCAAGCAGCGGCTGAGTTTGCAGAACATGCAAGCCTAGCTGCCAGAGCTGTTGTAGAACTTTTAAGGTAATATTGTGTTGATGATGGTGGTTCATGCCACTTAAGTTTCAAGGATAAAAGGTTGGAACATGGGCAATCATTTCCTGGAGATGTTAATTGTAATTATTCTATTGGTAGGCAGAATTGGAGCATGAAATTTAAGGATGCTACCTCTGCTGCTCAAGTAGCGGCTGAGTTTGCAGAACATGCAAGCTTAGCTGCCAGAGCTGTTGTAGAACTTTTAAGGCAATATTGTGTTGATGATGGTGGTTCATGCCACTTAGTTTTCAAGGTTGAAAGGTTGGAACATGGGCAACAATTTCCTGGAGATGGTAATGGTAAGTTTTCTATTGGCAGGCAGAATTGGAACATGAAATTTAAGGATGCTACCTCTGTTGCTCAAGTAGCGGCAGAGTTTGAACAACATGCAAGCCTAGCTGCCAGAGCTGTTGTAGAACTTTCAAGGCAATATTTTTTTGATGATGATGGTTCATGCCACTTAGTTTTCAAGGATGAAAGGTTGGAACATGGCCAATCATTTCCTTAAGGTGGTAATGGTAATTTTTCTGTTGGCAGGCAATATTGGAACATGAAATTTAAGGATGCTGCCTCTGCTGCTCAAGCAGTAGCTGAGTTTGGAGAACATACAAGCCTAGCTGCCAGAGCCGTTGGAGAACTTTCTAGGCAATATTGTGTTGATGATGGTGGCTCATGCCACTTAGGTTTCAAGGATGAAAGGTTGGAACATGGGCAAGCATTTCCTGGAGATGGTAATGGTAATTATTTTGTTGGCAAGCAGAATTGGAACATGAAATTTAAGGATGCTACCTCTGCTGCTTAAGCAGCGGCTGAATTTGCAGAACATGCAAGCCTAGCTAAAAGAGATATTGTAGAACTTTCAAGGAAATATTGTGCTGATGATGGTGGTTCATGCCACTTAGTTTTGAAGGAATAAAGGTTAGAACATGGGAAATCATTTCCTTGAGATGGTAATGGTAATTTTCTATTGGCTGGCAGAATTGGAACATGAAATTTAAGGATGCTACCTCTACTGCTCAAGCAGCGACTGAGTTTGCAGAACATCCAAGTCTATCTGCCAGAGCTGTTGTAGAACTTTCAAGGAAATATTATTTTAATGATGGTGGTTCATGCCACTTAGGTTTCAAGGATGAAAGATTGGAACATGGGCAAGCATTTCCTGGAGATGGTAATGGTAATTTTTTTGTTGGCAAGCATAATTGGAACATGAAATTTAAGGATTCTACCTCTGTTGCTCAAGTAGCGACTGAGTTTGCAGAACATCCTAGCTAAAAGAGATGTTGTAGAACTTTCAAGGAAATATTGTGCTGATGATGGTGGTTCATGCCACTTAGTTTTCAAGGATGAAAGGTTGGAACATGGGAAATCATTTCCTTGAGATGGTAATGGTAATTTTCTATTAGCAGGCAGAATTGGAACATAAAATTTAAGGATGCTACCTCTGCTGCTCAAGCAGCGGTTGAGTTTGCAGAATATGCAAGCCTAGATGCTAGAGCTGTTATAGAATTTTATAGGCAATATTGTGTTGATGATGGTGGTTCATGCCACTTTTGTTTCAAGGATGAAAGGTTGGAACATGGGCACGCATTTCCTGGAGATTGAAATGGTAATTCTTCTGTTGGCAAGCAGAATTGGAACATGAAATTTAAGGATGCTACCTCTGCTGCTCAAGCAGCGGCTGAGTTTGTAGAACATGCAAGCCTAGCTGCCAGAGCTGTTGTAGAACTTTCAAGGCAATATTGTGTTGATGATGGTGGTTCATGCCACTTAGGTTTCAAGGATGAAAGGTTGGAACATGGGCAATCATTTCCTGGAGATGGTAATGGTAATTTTTCTATTGGCAGGCAGAATTGGAACATGAAATTTATGGATGCTACCTCTGCTGCTCAAGCAGCGGCTGAGTTTGCAGAACATGCAAGCCTAGCTGCTAGAGCTGTTGTAGAACTTTTAAGGCAATATTGTGTTGATGATGATGGTTCATTCCACTTAGGTTTCAAGGATAAAAGGTTGGAACATGGGCAATCATTTCCATGAGGTGGTAATGGTAATTTCTTTGTTGGCAGGCAGAATTGGAACATGAAATTTAAGGATGCTACCTCTGCTGCTCAAGTAGCGACTGAGTTTGCAGAACATGCAAGCCTAGCTGCCAGAGCTTCTGTAGAACTTTCAAGGCAATATTGAGTTGATGATGATGGTTCATGCCACTTAGTTTTCAAGGATGAAAGTTTGGAACATGGGCAATCATTTCCATGAGGTGGTAATGGTAATTTCTTTGTTGGCAGGCAGAATTGGAACATAAAATTTAATTATGCTACCTCTGCTGCTCAAGTAGCGACTGAGTTTGCAGAACATGCAAGCCTAGCTACAAATGTTATTGTAGTAATTTCAAGGCAATATTGAGTTGATGATGGTGGGTCATGCCATCTAGGTTTCAAGGATGAAAGGTTGGAACATGGGCAAGCATTTCCTGGAGATGGTAATGTTAATCTTTCTGTTGGCAAGCAGAATTGGAACATGAAATTGAAGGATGCTACCTCTGCTGCTCAAGCAGCGGCTGAATTTGCAGAATATTTAAGCCTAGCTGCCAGAGCTATTGTAGAACTTTCAAGGCAATATTGTGTTGATGATGGTGGTTCATGCCACTTTGGTTTCAAGGATGAAAGGTTGGAACATGGGCAATCAATTCCTTGAGATGGTAATGGTAATTTTTCTATTAGCAGGCAGTATTGGAACATGAAATTTAAGGATGCTACATGTGCTGCTCAAGCAGCGGCTGAGTTTGGAGAACATGCAAGCTTAGCTGCCAGAGTTGTTGGAGAACTTTCAAGGAACTATTGTGTTGATGATTGTGGTTCATGCCATTTAGGTTTCAAGGATGAAAGGTTGGAACGTGGGCAATCAATTCCTTGAGATGATAATGGTAATTATTCTATTGGCATGCAGAATTGGAACATGAAATTTAAGGATGCTACCTCTGCTGCTCAAGCAACGGCTGAGTTTGCAGAACATGCAAGCCTAGCTGCCAGAGCTATTATAGAACTTTCAAGGCAATATTGTGTTGATGATGATGGTTCATGCTACTTAGGTTTCAAGGATAAAAGGTTGGAACATGGGAAAGCATTTCCTGGAGATGGTAATGTTAATTTTTCTATTGGCAAGTAGAATTGGAACATGAAATTTAAGGATGTTACCTCTGCTGCTCAAGCAGCGGCTGAGTTTGCAGAACATGCAAGCCTAGCTGCCAGAGCTGTTGTAGAACTTTTAAGGTAATATTGTGTTGATGATGGTGGTTCATGCCACTTAAGTTTCAAGGATAAAAGGTTGGAACATGGGCAATCATTTCCTGGAGATGTTAATTGTAATTATTCTATTGGTAGGCAGAATTGGAGCATGAAATTTAAGGATGCTACCTCTGCTGCTCAAGTAGCGGCTGAGTTTGCAGAACATGCAAGCTTAGCTGCCAGAGCTGTTGTAGAACTTTTAAGGCAATATTGTGTTGATGATGGTGGTTCATGCCACTTAGTTTTCAAGGTTGAAAGGTTGGAACATGGGCAACAATTTCCTGGAGATGGTAATGGTAAGTTTTCTATTGGCAGGCAGAATTGGAACATGAAATTTAAGGATGCTACCTTTGTTGCTCAAGTAGCGGCAGAGTTTGAACAACATGCAAGCCTAGCTGCCAGAGCTGTTGTAGAACTTTCAAGGCAATATTTTTTTGATGATGATGGTTCATGCCACTTAGTTTTCAAGGATGAAAGGTTGGAACATGGCCAATCATTTCCTTAAGGTGGTAATGGTAATTTTTCTGTTGGCAGGCAATATTGGAACATGAAATTTAAGGATGCTGCCTCTGCTGCTCAAGCAGTAGCTGAGTTTGGAGAACATACAAGCCTAGCTGCCAGAGCCGTTGGAGAACTTTCTAGGCAATATTGTGTTGATGATGGTGGCTCATGCCACTTAGGTTTCAAGGATGAAAGGTTGGAACATGGGCAAGCATTTCCTGGAGATGGTAATGGTAATTATTTTGTTGGCAAGCAGAATTGGAACATGAAATTTAAGGATGCTACCTCTGCTGCTTAAGCAGCGGCTGAATTTGCAGAACATGCAAGCCTAGCTAAAAGAGATATTGTAGAACTTTCAAGGAAATATTGTGCTGATGATGGTGGTTCATGCCACTTAGTTTTGAAGGAATAAAGGTTAGAACATGGGAAATCATTTCCTTGAGATGGTAATGGTAATTTTCTATTGGCTGGCAGAATTGGAACATGAAATTTAAGGATGCTACCTCTACTGCTCAAGCAGCGACTGAGTTTGCAGAACATCCAAGTCTATCTGCCAGAGCTGTTGTAGAACTTTCAAGGAAATATTATTTTAATGATGGTGGTTCATGCCACTTAGGTTTCAAGGATGAAAGATTGGAACATGGGCAAGCATTTCCTGGAGATGGTAATGGTAATTTTTTTGTTGGCAAGCATAATTGGAACATGAAATTTAAGGATTCTACCTCTGTTGCTCAAGTAGCGACTGAGTTTGCAGAACATCCTAGCTAAAAGAGATGTTGTAGAACTTTCAAGGAAATATTGTGCTGATGATGGTGGTTCATGCCACTTAGTTTTCAAGGATGAAAGGTTGGAACATGGGAAATCATTTCCTTGAGATGGTAATGGTAATTTTCTATTAGCAGGCAGAATTGGAACATAAAATTTAAGGATGCTACCTCTGCTGCTCAAGCAGCGGTTGAGTTTGCAGAATATGCAAGCCTAGATGCTAGAGCTGTTATAGAATTTTATAGGCAATATTGTGTTGATGATGGTGGTTCATGCCACTTTTGTTTCAAGGATGAAAGGTTGGAACATGGGCACGCATTTCCTGGAGATTGAAATGGTAATTCTTCTGTTGGCAAGCAGAATTGGAACATGAAATTTAAGGATGCTACCTCTGCTGCTCAAGCAGCGGCTGAGTTTGTAGAACATGCAAGCCTAGCTGCCAGAGCTGTTGTAGAACTTTCAAGGCAATATTGTGTTGATGATGGTGGTTCATGCCACTTAGGTTTCAAGGATGAAAGGTTGGAACATGGGCAATCATTTCCTGGAGATGGTAATGGTAATTTTTCTATTGGCAGGCAGAATTGGAGCTTGTTTTTTAAGGATGCTACCTCTGCTGCTCAAGTAGCGGCTGAGTTTGCAGAACATGCAAGCCTAGCTGCTAGAGCTGTTGTAGAACTTTTAAGGCAATATTGTGTTGATGATGATGGTTCATTCCACTTAGGTTTCAAGGATAAAAGGTTGGAACATGGGCAATCATTTCCTTGAGATGGTAATGGTAATTTTCTATTGGCACGCTGAAATGGAACATGAAATTTATGGATGCTACCTCTGCTGCTCAAGCAGCGGCTGAGTTTGCAGAACATGCAAGCCTAGATGCCAGAGCTGTTATAGAACTTTCAAGGCAATATTGAGTTGATGATCATGGTTCATGCCACTTATTTTTCAAGGATGAAATGTTGGAACATGCGCAATTATTTCCTTGAGATAGTAATGGTAATTTTTCTGTTGGCAGGCAGTATTGGAACACGAAATTTAAAGATGCTACCACTACTGCTCAAGCAACGGCTGAGTTTGCAGAACTTGCAAGCCTAGCTGCCAGAGTTGTTGTATAACTTTCAAGGCAATATTGTGTTGATGATGGTGGTTCATGCCACTTCGGTTTCAAGGATGAAAGGTTGGAACATGGGCAATCATTTCCTGGAGATGGTAATGGTAATGTTTCTATTGGCAGGCAGAATTGAACCATGTAATTTAAGGATGCTACCTCTATTGCTCAAGTAGAGACTGAGTTTGCAGAACATGCAGGCCTAGCTAAAAGAGCTGTTGTATAACTTTCAAGGTAATATTGTGTTGATGATGGTGGTTCATGCCACTTAGGTTTCAAGGATGAAAGGTTGGAACATGGGCAATCATTTCCTGGAGATGGTAATGGTAATGTTTCTATTGGCAGGCAGAATTGAACCATGCAATTTAAGGATGCTACCTCTATTGCTCAAGTAGAGACTGAGTTTGCAGAACATGCAGGCCTAGCTAAAAGAGCTGTTGTATAACTTTCAAGGTAATATTGTGTTGATGATAGTGGTTCATGCCACTTAGGTTTCAAGAATGAAAGGGCGGAACATGGGCAATCATTTCCTGGAGATGGTAATGGTAATGTTTTTGTTGCCAGGTAGAATTGGAACATAAAATTTAAGGATGCTACCTCTGCTACTCAAACAACGGTTGAGTTTGCAGAACATGCAAACCTAGTTGCCAGAGCTGTTGTAGAACTTTCAAGGTAATATTGTGTTGATGATAGTGGTTCATGCCACTTAGGTTTCAAGGATAAAAGGTTGGAACATGGGCAATCATTTCCTGGAGATGGTAAATTTTCTATTGGCAGGTAGAATTGGAACATGAAATTTAAGGATGCTACCTCTACTGCTCAAGCAGCGGCTAAGTTTGCAGAACATGCAAGCCTAGCTGCCAGAGTTGTTGTAGAACTTTCAAGGCAATATTGTGTTGATGATGGTGGTTCATGCCACGTAGGTTTCCCGGATGAAAGGTTGGAACATGTGCAATCATTGCCTGGAGATGGTAATGGTAATTTTTTTATTGGCAGGCAGAATTGGAACATGAAATTTAAGGATGCTACCTCTGCTGCTCAAGCAGCGGCTGAGTTTGCAGAACATGCAATCCTAGCTGCCAGAGCTGTTGTAGAACTTTCAAGGCAATATTGTGTTGATGATGGTGGTTCATGCCACTTAGTTTTCAAGGATGAAAGGTTGGAACCTGTGCAATCATTTCCTTGAGATGGTAATGGTAATTTTTCTGTTGGTAGGCAGTATTGTAACATGACATTTAAGGATGCTGCCTCTGCAGCTCAAGCAGTGGCTAATTTTGAAGAACATGCAAGCCTAGTTGCCAGAGCTGTTGGAGAACTTTCTAGGCAATATTGTGTTGATGATGGTGGTTCATGCCACTTAGGTTTCAAGGATGAAAGGTTGGAACATGGGAAATCATTTCCTTGAGATGGTAATGGTAATTTTTCTATTGGAAGGCAGTATTGGAACATGAAATTTAAGGTTGCTATCTCTGCTGCTCAAGTAGCCGCTGAGTTTGTAGAACATGCAAACCTAGCTGCCAGAGCTGTTGTAGAACTTTCAAGGCAATATTGTGTTGATGATGGTGGTTCATGCCACTTAGGTTTCAAGGATAAAAGGTTGGAACATGGGCAATCATTTCTTGGATATGGTAATGGTAATTTTTCTATTGGCAGGCAGAATTGGAACATGAAATTAAAGGATGCTACCTCTGCTGCTCAAGTAGCTGCTGAGTTTGCAGAACATGCAAGCGTAGCTGCCAGAGCTGTTGTAGAACTTTTAAGGCAATATTGTGTTGATGATGATGGTTCATTCCACTTAGGTTTCAAGGATATAAGTTTGGAACATGGGCAATCATTTCTTTGAGATGGTAATGGTAATTTTCTATTGGCACGCTGAAATGGAACATGAAATTTATGGATGCTACCTCTGCTGCTCAAGCAGCGGCTGAGTTTGCAGAACATGCAAGCCTAGATGCCAGAGCTGTTATAGAACTTTCAAGGCAATATTGAGTTGATGATGATGGTTCATGCCACTTATTTTTCAAGGATGAAAGGTTGGAACTTGGGCAATAATTTCCCTGAGGTAGTATTGGTAATATTTTTGTTCGCAAGCAAAATTGGAACATGAAATTTAAGGATGCTACCTCAGCTGCTCAAGTAGCGACTGAGTTTGCAGAACATGCAAGCCTAGCTACAAATGGTTTTGTAGAACTTTCAAGGCAATATTGAGTTGATGATAGTGGTTCATCCCACTTAAGTTTCAAGGATGAAAGGTTGGAACATGGGCAAGCCTTTTATGGAGATGGTAATGTTAATTTTTCTGTTGGCAAGCAGAATTGGAACATGAAATTTAAGGATGCTACCTCTGCTGCTCAAGCAGCGACTGACTTTGCAGAACATGCAAGCCTAGCTGCCAGAGCTATTGTAGAACTTTCAAAGCAATATTGTGTTGATGATGATGGTTCATGCCACTTAGCTTTCAAGGATGAAAGGTTGGAACATGGGCAATCATTTCCTTGAGGTGGTAATGGTAATTTTTCTGTTGACAGGCAGTATTGGAACATGAAATTTAAGGATGCTGCCTCTGCTGCTCAAGCAGCAGCTGATTTTGGAGAACATACAAGCCTAGCTGCCAGAGCTGTTGGAGAACTTTCTAGGATATATTGTGTTGATGATGGTGGCTCATGCCACTTAGGTTTCAAGGAAGAAAGGTTGGAACTTGGGTAAGCATTTTCTAAAGATGGTGATTGGTAATATTTCTATTGGCAAGCACAATTGGAACATGAAATTTAAGGATGCTACCTCTGCTGCTTAAGCAGTGGCTGAGTTTGCAGAACATGCAAGCCTATCTAAAAGAGATGTTGTAGAACTTTCAAGGAAATATTGTGCTGATGATGGTGGTTCATGGCACTTACTTATCAAGGATGAAAGGTTAGAACATAGGAAATCATGTCCTTGAGATGGTAATGGTAATTTTCTATTGGCAGGCAGAATTGGAACATGAAATTTAAGGATGCTACCTCTACTGCTCAAGCAGCAACTGAGTTTGCAGAACATCCAAGCCTAGCTGCCAGAGCTGTAGTAGAACTTTCAAGGAAATATTGTTTTGAGGATGGTGGTTCATGCCACTTAGGTTTCAAGGATGATAGGTTGGATCATGGGCAATCATTTCCTGGAGATGGTAATGGTAATTTTTCTATTGGCAAGCATAATTGAAACATGAAATTTAAGGATGCAACCTCTGCTTCTCATGTAGCGACTGACTTTGCAGAACATGCAAGCCTAGCTAAAGGAGATGTTGTAGAACTTTCAAGGAAATATTGTGTAAATGATGGTGGTTCATGCCACTTAGTTTTCAAGGATGAAAGGTTGGAACATGGAAAATAGTTTCCTTGAGATAGTAATGGTAATTTTCTATTGGCAGGCACAATTGGAGCATGAAATTTAAGGATGCTACCTCTACTGCTCAATCAGTGGCTGAGTTTGCAGAACACGCAGGCCTAGATGCCAGAGCTATTATAGAACTTTCAAGGCAATATTGTGTTGATGATGGTGGTTCATGCCACTTAGTTTTCAAGGATGAAAGGTTGGAACCTGTGCAATCATTTCCTTGAGATGGTAATGGTAATTTTTCTGTTGGTAGGCAGTATTGGAACATGAAATTTAAGGATGCTGCCTCTGCAGCTCAAGCAGTGGCTAATTTTGAAGAACATGCAAGCCTAGTTGCCAGAGCTATTGGAGAACTTTCTAGGCAATATTATGTTGATGATGGTGGTTCATGCTACTTAGGTTTCAAGGATGAAAGGTTGGAACATGGGCAATCATTTCCTTGAGATGGTAATGGTAATTTTCTATTGGCACGCTGAAATGGAACATGAAATTTATGGATGCTACCTCTACTGCTCAAGCAGCGGCTGAGTTTGCAGAACATGCAAGCCTAGATGCCAGAGCTGTTATAGTACTTTCAAGGCAATATTGAGTTGATGATGATGGTTCATGCCACTTATTTTTCAAGGATGAAAGGTTGGAACTTGGGCAATAATTTCCCTGAGGTGGTATTGGTAATTTTGTTTGTTGGCATGCAAATTTGGAACATGAAATTTAAGGATGCTACCTCAGCTGCTCAAGTAGCGACTGAGTTTGCAGAACATGCAAGCCTAGCTAAAAGAGATGTTGTAGAACTTTCAAGGAAATATTGTGTTAATGATGGTGGTTCATGCCACTTAGTTTTCAAGGATGAAAGGTTGGAACATGGGAAATAGTTTCCTTGAGATAGTAATGGTAATTTTCTATTGGCAGGCACAATTGGAGCATGAAATTTAAGGATGCTACCTCTGCTGCTCAAGCAGCGGCTGAGTTTGCAGAACATGCAGGCCTAGATGCCAGAGCTATTATAGAACTTTCAAGGCAATATTGTGTTGATGATGGTGGTTCATGCCACTTAGTTTTCAAGGATGAAAGGTTGGAACCTGTGCAATCATTTCCTTGAGATGGTAATGGTAATTTTTCTGTTGGTAGGCAGTATTGGAACATGAAATTTAAGGATGCTGCCTCTGCAGCTCAAGCAGTGGCTAATTTTGAAGAACATGCAAGCCTAGTTGCCAGAGCTGTTGGAGAACTTTCTAGGCAATATTATGTTGATGATGGTGGTTCATGCTACTTAGGTTTCAAGGATGAAAGGTTGGAACATGGGCAATCATTTCCTTGAGATGGTAATGGTAATTTTTCTGTTGGAAGGCAGTATTGGAACATGAAGTTTAAGGTTGCTATCTCTGCTGCTCAAGTAGCGGCTGAGTTTGCAGAACATGCAAGCCTAGCTGCCAGAGCTGTTGTAGAACTTTCAAGGAAATATTATGTTGATGATGGTGGTTCATGCCACTTAGGTTTCAAGGATAAAAGGTTGGAACATGGGCAATCATTTCCTGGAGATGGTAATGGTAATTTTTCTATTGGCAGGCAGAATTGGAACATGAAATTTAAGGATGCTACCTCTGCTACTCAAGTAGCGGCTGAGTTTGCCGAACATGCAAGCCTAGCTGCCAGAGCTATTATAGAACTTTCAAGGCAATATTGAGTAGATGATGATGGTTCATGCCACTTATTTTTCAAGGATGAAAGGTTGGAACTTGGGCAATAATTTCCCTGAGGTGGTATTGGTAATTTTTTTGTTGGCATGCAAAATTGGAACATGAAATTTAAGGATGCTACCTCAGCTGCTCAAGTAGCGACTGAGTTTGCAGAACATGCAAGCCTAGCTACAAATGGTTTTGTAGAACTTTCAAGGCAATATTAAGTTGATGATAGTGGTTCATCCCACTTAAGTTTCAAGGATGAAAGGTTGGAACATGGGCAAGCATTTCCTGGAGATGATAATGTTAATTTTTCTGTTGGCAAGCAGAATTGGAACATGAAATTTAAGGATGCTACCTCTGCTGCTCAAGCAGCGACTGACTTTGCAGAACATGCAAGCCTAGCTGCCAGAGCTGTTGTAGAACTTTCAAGGCAATATTGTGTTGATGATGGTGGTTCGTGCCACTTATGTTTCAAGTATGAAAGGTTGGAACATGGGCAATCATTTCCTTGAGATGGTCATGGTAATTTTTCTATTGGCAGGCAGTATTGGCACATGAAATTTTAGGATGCTACATGTGATGCTCCAGCAGCGACTGAGTTTGGAGAACATGGAAGCCTAGCTGCCACAGCTGTTGGAGAACTTTCAAGGAAATATTGTGTTGATGATGGTGGTTCATGCCACTTAGGTTTCAAGGATAAAAGGTTGGAACATGGGCAATCATTTCCTTGAGATGGTAATGGTAATTTTTATATTGGCAGGCAGAATTGGAACATGAAATTTAAGGATGCTACCTCTGCAGATCAAGTAGCGGCTGGGTTTGCAGAACATCCAAGCCTGGCTGCCAGAGCTGTTGTAGAATTTTCAAGGCAATATTGTGTTGATGATAGTGGTTCATGCCACTTAGGTTTCAAGGATGAAAGGTTGGAACATGGGCAAGCATTTCCTGGAGATGGTAATGTTAATTTTTCTGTTGGCAAGCAGAATTGGAACATGAAATTTAAGGATGCTACCTCTGCTGCTCAAGCAGCGGCTGAGTTTGCAGAAGATGCAAGCCTAGCTGCCAGAGATGTTGTAGAATTTTCAAGGAAAGATTGTTTTGATGATGGTGGTTCATGCCACTTAGGTTTCAAGGATGAATAGTTGGAACATGGGCAATCAATTCCTGGAGATGATAATGGTAATTTTTCTATTGGCAGGTAGAATTGGAACATGAAATTTAATGATGCTACCTCTGCTGCTCAAGCAGCGGCTGAGTTTGAACAACATGCAAGCCTAGCTGCCAGAGCTCTTGTAGAACTTTCAAGGCAATATTGTGTTGATGATGATGGTTCATGCCACTTAGTTTTCAAGGATGAAAGGTTGGAACATGGGCAATCATTTCCTTGAGGTGGTAATGGTAATTTTTCTGTTGGCAGGCAGTATTGGAACATGAAATTTAACGATGCTGCCTCTGCTGCACAAGTAGCAGCTGAGTTTGGAGAACATACAAGCCTAGCTGCCAGAGCTGTTGGAGAACTTTCTAGGATATATTGTGTTGATGATAGTGGCTCATGCCACTTAGGTTTCAAGGATGAAATGTTGGAACATGGGTAAGCATTTTCTGAAGATGGTGATTGGTAATATTTCTGTTGGCAAGCAGAATTGGAACATGAAATTTAAGGATGCTACCTCTGCTGCTTAAGCAGTGGCTGAGTTTGCAGAACATGCAAGCCTATCTAAAAGAGATGTTATAGAACTTTCAAGGAAATATTGTGTTGATGATGGTGGTTCATGGCACTTACTTATCAAGGATGAAAGGTTAGAACATGGGAAATCATGTCCTTGAGATGGTAATGGTAATTTTCTATTGGCAGGCAGAATTGGAACATGAAATTTAAGGATGCTACCTCTACTGCTCAAGCAGCGACTGAGTTTGCAGAACATCCAAGCCTAGCTGCCAGAGCTGTTGTAGAACTTTCAAGGAAATATTGTTTTGATGATGGTGGTTCATGCCACTTAGGTTTCAAGGATGAAAGGTTGGAACATGGGCAATCATTTCCTGGAGATGGTAATGGTAATTTTTCTATTGGCAAGCATAATTGAAACATGAAATTTAAGGATGCTACCTCTACTGCTCAAGCAACAACTGAGTTTGCAGAACATGCAGGCATAGCTAAAAGAGCTGTAGTAGAACTTTCAAGGCAATATTGTGTTGATAATGGCGGTTCATGCCACTTAGTTTTCAAGGATGAAAGGTTGGAACATGGGAAATCATTTCCTTGAGATAGTAATGGTAATTTTCTATTGGCAGGCACAATTGGAGCATGAAATTTAAGGATGCTTCCTCTGATGCTCAAGCAGCGGCTGAGTTTGCAGAACATGCAAGCCTAGATGCCAGAGCTATTATAGAACTTTCAAGGCAATATTGTGTTGATGATGGTGGTTCATGCCACTTTGGTTTCAAGGAAGAAAGGTTGGAGCATGGGAAATCATTTCCTTGAGATGGTAATGGTAATTTTTCTATTGGAAGGCAGTATTGGAACATGTAATTTAAGGATGCTACCTCTGATGCTCAAGCAGCGGCTGAGTTTGGAGAACATGCAAGCCTAGCTCCCAGAGCTATTGAAGAACTTTCAAGGCAATATTGTGTTGATGATGATGGTTCATGCAACTTAGGTTTCAAGGATGAAAGGTTAGAACATGGGCAAGCATTTCCTGGAGATTGTAATGGTAGTTCTTCTGTTGGCAAGTAGAATTGGAACATGAAATTTAAGGATGCTACCTCTGCTGCTCAAGCAGTGGCTGAGTTTGTAGAACATGAAACCCTAGCTGCCAGAGCTATTGTAGAACTTTCAAGGCAATATTGTGTTGATGATGGTGGTTCATGCCACTTAGTTTTCAAGGATAAAAGGTTGGAACACGGGCAATCATTTCCTTGAGATGGTAATGGTAATTTTTCTGTTGGCAGTAAGTATTGGAACACGAAATTTAAAGAGTCTACCACTACTGCTCAAGAAACGGCTGAGTTTGCAGAACATGCAAGCCTAGCTGCCAGAGTTGTTGTAGAACTTTCAAGGCAATATTGTGTTGATGATGGTGGTTCATGCCACTTAGGTTTCAAGGATGAATTTTTGGAACATGGGCAATCATTTCCTGGAGATGGTAATGGTAATGTTTCTATTGGCAGGCAGAATTGAACCATGAAATTTAAGGATGCTACCTCTGCTACTCAAACAGTGGCTGAGTTTGCAGAACATGCAAACCTAGCTGCCAGAGCTGTTGTAGAACTTTCAAGGCAATATTATGTTGATGATAGTGGTTTATGCCAGTTAGGTTTCAAGGATGAAAGGTTGGAACATGGGAAATCATTTCCTTGAGTTGGTAATTGTAATTTTTCTATTGGCAGGTAGTATTGGAACATGAAATTTAAGGATGCTACCTCTGCTGCTTAAGCAACGGCTGAGTTTGTAGAACATGCCAGCCTAGCTGCCAGAGCTGTTGTAGAACTTCAAGGCTATATTGTGTTAATGATGATGGTTCATGCTACTTAGGTTTCAAGGATAAAAGGTTGGAACATGGGAAAGCATTTCCTGGAGATGGTAATGTTAATTTTTCTGTTGGCAAACAGAATTGGAACATGAAATTTAAGGATGCTACCTCTACTGCTCAAGCAGCGGCTGAGTTTGCAGAACATGCAAACCTAGCGGCTAGAGCTGTTGTAGAACTTTCAAGGTAATATTTTGTTGATGATGGTGGTTCATGCCACTTAGGTTTCAAGGATAAAAGGTTGGAACATGGGCAATCATTTTCTGGAGATGGTAATGGTAATTTTTCTATTGGCAGGCAGAATTGGAACATGAAATTTAAGGATGCTACCTCTGCTGCTCAAGTAGCGGCTGAGTTTGCAGAACATGCAAGCCTAGATGCCAGAGCTATTGTAGAACTTTTAAGGCAATATTGTATTGATGATGATGGTTCATGCCACTTAGGTTTCAAGGATAAAAGGTTGGAACATGGGCAACCATTTCCTTGAGATGGTAATGGTAATTTTTCTATTGGTAGACAGTATTGGAACACGAAATTTAAAGATGCTACCACTACTGCTCAAACAACGGCTGAGTTTGCAGAACATGCAAGCCTAGCTGCCAGAGTAGTTGTAGAACTTTCAAGGACATATTGTGTTGATGATGGTGGTTCATGCCATTTAGGTTTCAAGGATATAAAGGTTGAACATGGGCAATCATTTCCTGGAGATGGTAAATTTTCTATTGGCAGGTAGAATTGGAACATGAAATTTAAGGATGCTACCTCTACTTCTCAAGCAGCGGCTGAGTTTGGAGAACATCCAAGCCTAGCTGCCAGAGCTGTTGTAGAACTTTCAAGGCAATATTGTTTTGATGATGGTGGTTCATGCCACTTAGGTTTCAAGGATGAAAGGTTGGAACATGTGCAATCATTTCCTCTAGATGGTAATGGTAATTGTTCTGTTGGCAGGTAGTATTGGAACATAAAATTTAAGGATGCTGCCTCTGCTGCTCAAGCAGTGGCTAATTTTGGAGAACATGCAAGCCTAACTGCCAGAGCTGTTGGACAACTTTCAAGGAAATATTGTGTTGATGATAGTGGTTCATGCCACTTAGGTTTCAAGGATGAAAGGTTGAAACAGGGGCAATCATTTCCTGGAGATGGTAATGGTAATTTTTCTGTTGGAAGGCAGTATTGGAACATGAAATTTAAGGATGCTACCTCTGATGCTTAAGCAGCGGCTGAGTTTGGAGAACATACAAGCCTAGCTGCCAGAGCTGTTGGAGAACTTTCAAGGCAATATTGTGTTGATGATGGTAGTTCATGCCACTTAGGTTTCAAGGATGAAAGGTTGGAACATGGGTAAGCATTTCCTGGAGTCTGTAATGGTGATTCTTCTTGTGGCAAGCATAATTGGAACATGAAATTTAAGGATGCTACCTCTGCTGCTCAAGCAGTGGCTGAGTTTGTAGAACATGCAAGCGTAGCTACCAGAGCTGTTGTTGAACTTTAAAGGCAATATTGTGTTGATGATGGTTGTTCATGCCACTTAGTTTTCAAGGATGAAAGGTTTGAACATGGGCAATCCTTTCCTTGAGATGGTAATGGTAATTTTTCTGTTGGCAGGCAGTATTGGAACACGAATTTTAAGGATGCTACCTCTACTTCTCAAGCAACGACTGAGTTTGCAGAACATGCAAGCCTAGCTGCCAGAGTTGTTGTAGAACTTTCAAGGCAATATTGTGTTGATGATGGTGCTTCATGCCACTTAGGTTTCAAGGATGAAAGGTTAGAACATGGGCAATCATTTCCTGGAGATGGTAATGGTAATGTTTCTATTGGCAGGCAGAATTGAACCATGTAATTTAAGGATGCTACCTCTGTTGCTCAAGTAGCGACTCAGTTTGCAAAACATGCAGGCCTAGCTAAAAGAGTTGTAGTAGAACTTTCAAGCCAATTTTGTGTTGATGATGGTGGTTCATGCCACTTAGGTTTCAAGAATGAAAGTTCAGAACATGGGCAATCATTTCCTGGAGATGGTAATGGTAATGTTTTTGTTGGCAGGTAGAATTGGAACATAAAATTTAAGGATGATACCTCTGCTACTCAAACAGCGGCTGAGTTTGCAAAACATGCAAACCTAGCTGCCAGAGCTGTTGTAGAACTTTCAAGGCAATATTGTTTTGATGATGGTGGTTCATGCCACTTAGGTTTCAAGGATGAAAGGTTGGAACATGTGCAAATCATTTCCTGGAGATGGTAATGGTAATTTTTCCATTGGCAGGCAGAATTGGAACATGAAATTTAAGGATGCTACCTCTGCTGCTCAAGTAGCGACTGAGTTTGTAAAACATGCTAGCCTAGCTGACAGAGCTGTTGTAGAACTTTCAAGGCAATATTGTTTTGATGATGGTGGTTCATGCCACTTAGGTTTCAAGGATGAAAGGTTGGAACATCTGCAAATCATTTCCTGGAGATGGTAATGGTAATTTTTCCATTGGAAGGCAGAATTGGAACATGAAATTTAAGGATGCTACCTCTGCTGCTCAAGTAGCGACTGAGTTTGTAGAACATGCTAGCCTAGCTGACAGAGCTATTGTAGAACTTTCAAGGCAATATTGTGTTGATGATGGTGGTTCATGCCACTTAGTTTTCAAGGATGAAAGGTTGGAACTTGGGCAATCATTTCCTTGAGATAGTAATGGTAATTTTTCTGTTGGCAGGCAATATTGGAACAAGAAATTTAAGGATGCTGCCTCTGATGCTCAAGTAGTGACTGATTTTGGAGAACATGCAAGCCTAGCTGCCAGAGCTGTTGGACAACTTTCTAGGTAATATTGTGTTGATGATGGTGGTTCATGCCACTTAGGTTTCAAGGATGAGAGGTTGGAACATGGGCAAGCATTTCCTAAAGATGGTAATGGTAATTTTTCTATTGGGTAGCAGAATTGGAACATGAAATTTAAGGATGCTACCTCTGATGCTCAAGCAGTGGCTGAGTTAACAGAACATGCTAGCCTTGCTGCCAGAGCTGTTGTAGAACTTTCCAGGCAATATTGTGTTGATGATGGTGGTTCATGCCACTTAGTTGTCAAGAATGAAAGGTTGGAACATGGGCAATCATTTCCTAGAGATGGTAATGGTAATATTTCTGTTGGCAGATAGTATTAGAACACGAAATTTAACGATGCTACCTCTACTGCTCAAGCAAGGACTGTGATTGCAGAACATGCAAGCCTAGCTGCCAGAGCTGTTGTAGAACTTTCAAGGCAATATTGTGTTGATGATGGTGGTTCATGCCACTTAGGTTTCAAGGATGAAAGGTTAGAACATGGGCAAGCATTTCCTGGAGATGGTAATGGTAATTTTTCTGTTGGCAGGCAGTATTGGAACACAAAATTTAAGGATGCTACCTCTACTGCTCAAGCAACAACTGAGTTTGCAGAACATGCAGGCATAGCTAAAAGAGCTGTAGTAGAACTTTCAAGGCAATATTGTGTTGATAATGGCGGTTCATGCCACTTAGTTTTCAAGGATGAAAGGTTGGAACATGGGAAATCATTTCCTTGAGATTGTAATGGTAATTTTCTATTGGCAGGCACAATTGGAGCATGAAATTTAAGGATGCTTCCTCTGATGCTCAAGCAGCAGCTGAGTTTGCAGAACATGCAAGCCTAGATGCCAGAGCTATTATAGAACTTTCAAGGCAATATTGTGTTGATGATGGTGGTTCATGCCACTTAGGTTTCAAGGAAGAAAGGTTGGAACATGGGAAATCATTTCCTTGAGATGGTAATGGTAATTTTTCTGTAGGCAGGCAGAATAAGAACATGAAATTTAAGGATGCTACCTCTGCAGCTCAAGCAGCAGCTGAGTTTGAAGAACATGCAAGCCTAGCCGCCAGAGCTTTTGTAGAACTTTGAAGGCAATATTGTATTGATGATTATGGTTCCTGCCACTTAGGTTTCAAGGATGAAAGGTTGGAACATGGGCAATTATTTCCTTGAGATGGTAATGGTAATTTTTCTGTTGGAAGGCAGTATTGGAACATGAAATTTAAGGATGCTACCTCTGATGCTCAAGCAGCGGCTGAGTTTGGAGAACATACAAGCCTAGCTGCCAGAGCTGTTGGAGAACTTTCAAGGCAATATTGTGTTGATGATGGTGGTTCATGCCACTTAGGTTTCAAGGATGAAAGGTTGGAACATGGGTAAGCATTTCCTGGAGATTGTAATGGTAATTCTTCTATTGGCAAGCATAATTGGAACATGAAATTTAAGGATGCTACCTCTGCTGCTCAAGCAGTGGCTGAGTTTGTAGAACATGCAAGCGTAGCTGCCAGAGCTGTTGTAGAACTTTCAAGGCAATATTGTGTTGATGATGGTTGTTCATGCCACTTAGTTTTCAATGATGAAAGGTTGGAACATGGGCAATCATTTCCTTGAGAAGGTAATGGAAATTTTTCTGTTGGCAGGCAGTATTGGAACACGAAATTTAAGGATGCTACCTCTACTTCTCAAGCAACGGCTGAGTTTGCAGAACATGTAAGCCTAGCTGCCAGAGTTGTTGTAGAACCTTCAAGGCAATATTGTGTTGATGATGGTGGTTCACGCCACTTAGGTTTTAAGGATGAAATGTTAGAACATGGGCAATCATTTCCTGGAGATGGTAATGGTAATGTTTCTATTGGCAGGCAGAATTGAACCATGTAATTTAAGGATGCTACCTCTGTTGTTCAAGTAGCGACTCAGTTTGCAGAACATGCAGGCCTAGCTAAAAGAGCTGTAGTAGAACTTTCAAGGTAATATTGTGTTGATGATGGTGGTTCATGCCACTTAGGTTTGAAGAATGAAAGTTCGGAACATGGGCAATCATTTCAAGGCAATATTGTGTTGATGATAGCGGTTCATGCCACTTAGGTTTCAAGGATAAAAGGTTGGAACATGGGCAATCATTTCCTGGAGATGGTAAATTTTCTATTGGCAGGTAGAATTGGAACATGAAATTTAAGGATGCTACCTCTGCTTCTCAAGCAGCGGCTGTGTTTGGAGAACATCTAAGCCTAGCCGCCAGAGCTTTTGTAGAACTTTGAAGGCAATATTGTATTGATGATTGTGGTTCCTGCCACTTAGGTTTCAAGGATGAAAGGTTGGAACATGGGCAATTATTTCCTTGAGATGGTAATGGTAATTTTTCTGTTGGCAGGCAGTATTGGAACACAAAATTTAAGGATGCTACCTCTACTGCTCAAGCAACGACTGAGTTTGCAGAACATGCAGGCCTAGCTAAAAGAGCTGTAATAGAACTTTCAAGGCAATATTATGTTGATGATGGTGGTTCATGCCAGTTAGGTTTCAAGAATGAAAGGTCGGAACATGGGCAATCATTTCCTGGAGATGATAATGGTAATGTTTCTATTGGCAGGCAGAATTGAACCATGAAATTTAACGATGCTACCTCTGTTGCTCAAGTAGCAACTGAGTTTGCAGAATATGCAGGCCTAGCTAAAAGAGCTGTAGTAGAACTTTCAAGGTAATATTGTGTTGATGATGGTGGTTCATGCCACTTAGGTTTCAAGGATAAAAGGTTGGAACATGGGCAATCATTTCCTGGAGATGGTAAATTTTCTATTGGCAGGTAGAATTGGAACATGAAATTTAAGGATGCTACCTCTGCTTCTCAAGCAGCGGCTGTGTTTGGAGAACATCTAAGCCTAGCTGCCAGAGCTGTTGTAGAACTTTCAAGGCAATATTGTTTTGATGATGGTGGTTCATGCCACTTAGGTTTCAAGGATGAAAGGTTGGAACATGTGCAAATCATTTCCTGGAGATGGTAATGGTAATTTTTCCATTGGCAGGCAGAATTGGAACATGAAATTTAAGGATGCTACCTCTGCTGCTCAACTAGCGACTGAGTTTGTAGAACATGCTAGCCTAGCTGCAAGAGCTATTGTAGAACTTTCAAGGCAATATTGTGTTGATGATGGTGGTTCATGCCACTTAGTTTTCAAGGATGAAAGGTTGGAACTTGGGCAATCATTTCCTTGAGATAGTAATGGTAATTTTTCTGTTGGCAGGCAAGATTGGAACAAGAAATTTAAGGATGCTGCCTCTGATGCTCAAGTAGTGACTGATTTTGGAGAACATGCAAGCCTAGCTGCAAGAGCTGTTGGACAACTTTCTAGGTAATATTGTGTTGAAGATGGTGGTTCATGCCACTTAGGTTTCAAGGATGAGAGGTTGGAACATGGGCAAGCATTTCCTGAAGATGGTAACGGTACTTTTTCTATTGGGAAGTAGAATTGGAACATGAAATTTAAGGATGCTACCTCTGATGCTCAAGCAGTGGCTGAGTTAACAGAACATGCTAGCCTAGCTGCCAGAGCTGTTGTAGAACTTTCAAGGCAATATTGTGTTGATGATGGTGGTTCATGCAACTTAGTTTTCAAGGATAAAAGGTTGGAACATGGGCAATAATTTCCTTGAGATGGTAATGGTAATTTTTCTGTTGGCAGGCAGTATTGGAACACGAAATTTAAAGAGTCTACCACTACTGCTCAAGCAACGGCTGAGTTTGCAGAACATGCAAGCCTAGCTTCCAGAGTTGTTGTAGAACTTTCAAGGCAATATTGTGTTGATAATGGTGGTTCATGCCACTTAGGTTTCAAGGATGAAAGTTTGGAACATGGGCAATAATTTCCTGGAGATGGTAATGGTAATTCGTCTGTTGGCAGGCAGAATTGAACCATGAAAATTAAGGGTGCTACCTCGGCTGCTCAAGCAGCGACTGAGTTTATAGAACATGCAATACTAGCTGCCAGAGCTGTTGTAGAACTTTCAAGGCAATATTGTGTTGATGATGGTGGTTCATGCCACTTAGGTTTCAAGGATGAAAGGTTGGAACATGGGAAATCATTTCCTTGAGATGGTAATGGTAATTTTTCTATTGGAAGGTAGTATTGGAACATGAAATTTAAGGATGCTACCTCTGCTGCTCAAGCAACGGCTGAGTTTGTACAACATGCAAGCCTAGCTGCCAGAGCTGTTGTAGAACTTCAAGGCATTATTGTGTTGATGATGGTGGTTCATGCCACTTAGGTTTCAAGGATAAAAGGTTGGAACATGGGCAATCATTTCCTTGAGATGGTAATGGTAATTTTCTATTGGCACGCTGAAATGGAACATGAAATTTATGGATGCTACCTTTGCTGCTCAAGCAGCGACTGAGTTTGCAAAACATGCAAGCCTAGATGCCAGAGCTATTGTAGAACTTTCAAGGCAATATTGTGTTGATGATGGTGGTTCATGCCACTTAGTTTTCAAGGATGAAAGGTTGGAACATGTGCAACCATTTCCTTGAGATGGTATATTTTCAGTTGGCCAGCAGAATTGGAACATGAAATTAAGGATGCTACCTCTGCTGCTCAAGCAGCGGATGAGTTTGCAGAACATGCAAGCCTAGCTGCCAGAGTTATTCTAAAACTTTCAAGGCAATATTGTGTTGATGATGGTGGTTCATGCCACTTAGGTTTCAAGGATGAAAGGCTGGAATATGAGCAATCATTTCTTGGAGATGGTAATGGTAATTTTTCTGTAGGCAGGCAGAATAGGAACATGAAATTTAAGGATGCTACCTCTGCAGCTCAAGCAGCAGCTGAGTTTGAAGAACATGCAAGCCTAGCCGCCAGAGCTTTTGTAGAACTTTGAAGGCAATATTGTATTGATGATTGTGGTTCCTGCCACTTAGGTTTCAAGGATGAAAGGTTGGAACATGGGCAATTATTTCCTTGAGATGGTAATGGTAATTTTTCTGTTGGAAGGCAGTATTGGAACATGAAATTTAAGGATGCTACCTCTGATGCTCAAGCAGCGGCTGAGTTTGGAGAACATACAAGCCTAGCTGCCAGAGCTGTTGGAGAGCTTTCAAGGTAATATTGTGTTGATGATGGTGGTTCATGCCACTTAGGTTTCAAGGATGAAAGGTTGGAACATGGGTAAGCATTTCCTGGAGATTGTAATGGTAATTCTTCTATTGGCAAGCATAATTGGAACATGAAATTTAAGGATGCTACCTCTGCTGCTCAAGCAGTGGCTGAGTTTGTAGAACATGCAAGCGTAGCTGCCAGAGCTGTTGTAGAACTTTCAAGGCAATATTGTGTTGATGATGGTTGTTCATGCCACTTAGTTTTCAAGGATGAAAGGTTGGAACATGGGCAATCATTTCCTTGAGATGGTAATGGAAAGTTTTCTGTTGGCAGGCAGTATTGGAACACGAAATTTAAGGATGCTACCTCTACTTCTCAAGCAACGGCTGAGTTTGTAGAACATGTAAGCCTAGCTGCCAGAGTTGTTGTAGAACCTTCAAGGCAATATTGTGTTGATGATGGTGGTTCACGCCACTTAGGTTTTAAGGATGAAATGTTAGAACATGGGCAATCATTTCCTGGAGATGGTAATGGTAATGTTTCTATTGGCAGGCAGAATTGAACCATGTAATTTAAGGATGCTACCTCTGTTGTTCAAGTAGCGACTCAGTTTGCAGAACATGCAGGCCTAGCTAAAAGAGCTGTAGTAGAACTTTCAAGGTAATATTGTGTTGATGATGGTGGTTCATGCCACTTAGGTTTCAAGAATGAAAGTTCGGAACATGGGCAATCATTTCAAGGCAATATTGTGTTGATGATAGCGGTTCATGCCACTTATGTTTCAAGGATAAAAGGTTGGAACATGGGCAATCATTTCCTGGAGATTGTAATGGTAATTCTTCTGTTGGCAAGCATAATTGGAACATGAAATTTAAGGATGCTACCTCTGATGCTCAAGCAGTGGCTGAGTTAACAGAACATGCTAGCCTAGCTGCCAGAGCTGTTGTAGAACTTTCAAGGCAATATTGTGTTGATGATGGTGGTTCACGCCACTTAGTTGTCAAGGATGAAAGGTTGGAACATGGGCAATCATTTCCTTGAGATGGTAATGGTAATTTTTCTGTTGGCAGGCAGTATTGGAACACAAAATTTAAGGATGCTACCTCTACTGCTCAAGCAACGACTGAGTTTGCAGAACATGCAGGCCTAGCTAAAAGAGCTGTAATAGAACTTTCAAGGCAATATTATGTTGATGATGGTGGTTCATGCCAGTTAGGTTTCAAGAATGAAAGGTCGGAACATGGGCAATCATTTCCTGGAGATGATAATGGTAATGTTTCTATTGGCAGGCAGAATTGAACCATGAAAGTTAACGATGCTACCTCTGTTGCTCAAGTAGCAACTGAGTTTGCAGAATATGCAGGCCTAGCTAAAAGAGCTGTAGTAGAACTTTCAAGGTAATATTGTGTTGATGATGGTGGTTCATGCCACTTAGGTTTCAAGGATAAAAGGTTGGAACATGGGCAATCATTTCCTGGAGATGGTAAATTTTCTATTGGCAGGTAGAATTGGAACATGAAATTTAAGGATGCTATCTCTGCTTCTCAAGCAGCGGCTGTGTTTGGAGAATATCTAAGCCTAGCTGCCAGAGCTGTTGTAGAACTTTCAAGGCAATATTGTTTTGATGATGGTGGTTCATGCCACTTAAGTTTCAAGGATGAAAGGTTGGAACATGTGCAAATCATTTCCTGGAGATGGTAATGGTAATTTTTCCATTGGCAGGCAGAATTGGAACATGAAATTTAAGGATGCTACCTCTGCTGCTCAACTAGCGACTGAGTTTGTAGAACATGCTAGCCTAGCTGCAAGAGCTATTGTAGAACTTTCAAGGCAATATTGTGTTGATGATGGTGGTTCATGCCACTTAGTTTTCAAGGATGAAAGGTTGGAACTTGGGCAATCATTTCCTTGAGATAGTAATGGTAATTGTTCTGTTGGCAGGCAAGATTGGAACAAGAAATTTAAGGATGCTGCCTCTGATGCTCAAGTAGTGACTGATTTTGGAGAACATGCAAGCCTAGCTGCCAGAGCTGTTGGACAACTTTCTAGGTAATATTGTGTTGATGATGGTGGTTCATGCCACTTAGGTTTCAAGGATGAGAGGTTGGAACATGGGCAAGCATTTCCTGAAGATTGTAACTGTACTTTTTCTATTGGGAAGCAGAATTGGAACATGAAATTTAAGGATGCTACCTCTGATGCTCAAGCAGTGGCTGAGTTAACAAAACATGCTAGCCTAGCTGCCAGAGCTGTTGTAGAACTTTCAAGGCAATATTGTGTTGATGATGGTGGTTCATGCCACTTAGTTGTCAAGGATGAAAGGTTGGAACATGGGCAATCATTTCCTAGAGATGGTAATGGTAATATTTTTGTTCGCAGGCAATATTGGAACACGAAATTTAAGGATGCTACCTCTACTGCTCAAGCAACGACTGAGTTTGCAGAACATGCAAGCCTAGCTGCCAGAGCTGTTATATAACTTTCAAGGCAATATTGTGTTGATGATGGTTGTTTATTCCACTTAGTTTGCAGGATGAAAGGTTGGAACATGGGCAATCATTTCCTTGAGATGGTAATGGTAATTTTTTTGTTGGCAGGCAGTATTGGAACACAAAATTTAAGGATGCTACCTCTACTGCTCAAGCAACGGCCGAGTTTGCAGAACATGTAGGCCTAGCTAAAAGAGCCGTAGTAGAACTTTCAAGGCAATATTGTGTTGATGATGGTGGTTCATGCCACTTAGGTTTCAAGAATGAAAGGTCGGAACATGGGCAATCATTTCCTGGAGATGATAATGGTAATGTTTCTATTGGCATGCACAATTGGAACATGAAATTTAACGATGCTACCTCTGTTGCTCAAGTAGCGACTGAGTTTGCAGAATATGCAAGCCTAGCTAAAAGAGCTGTAGTAGAACTTTCAAGGTAATATTGTGTTGATGATGGTGGTTCATGGCACTTAGGTTTCAAGGATAAAAGGTTGGAACATGGGCAATCATTTCCTGGAGATGGTAAATTTTCTATTGGCAGGTAGAATTGGAACATGAAATTTAAGGATGTTACCTCTACTGCTCAAGCAGCGGCTGAGTTTGGAGAACATCCAAGCCTCGCTGCCAGAGCTATTGTAGAACTTTCAAGGCAATATTGTTTTGATGATGGTGGTTCATGCCACTTAGGTTTCAAGGATGAAAGGTTGGAACATGTGCAATCATTTCCTGGAGATGGTAATGGTAATTTTTCAATTGGCAGGAAGAATTGGAACATGAAATTTAAGGATGCTACCTCTGCTGCTCAAGTAGAGACTGAGTTTGTAGAACGTGCAAGCCTAGCTGCCAGAGCTTTTGTAGAACTTTCAATGCAATATTGTGTTGATGATGGTGGTTCATGCCACTTAGGTTTCAAGGATAAAAGGTTGGAACATGGGCAATCATTTCCTTGAGATGGTAATGGTAATTTTTCTGTTGGCAGGCAGTATTTGAATATGAAATTTAAGGATGCTGCCTCTGCTGCTCAAGTAGTGGCTGATTTTGGAGAACATGCAAGCCTAGCTGCCAGAGCTGTTGGAGAACTTTCTAGGCAATATTGTGTTGATGATGGTGGTTCATGCCACTTAGGTTTTAAGGATGAAAGGTTGGAACATGGGCAAGCATTTCCTAAAGATGGTAATGGTAATTTTTCTGTTGGCAAGCAGAATTAGAACATGAAATTTAAGGATGCTACCTCTGCTGCTCAAGCAGCGGTTGAGTTTACAGAACATGCAAGCCTAGCTGCCAGAGCTATTGTAGAACTTTCAAGGCAATATTGTGTTGATGATGATGGTTCATGCCAATTAGGTTTCAAGGATAAAAGGTTGGAACATGGGCAATCATTTCCTGGAGATGGTAAATTTTCAATTGGCAGGCAGAATTGGAAAATGAAATTTAAGGATGCTACCTCTGCAACTCAAGTAGCGGCTGAGTTTACGGAACATGCTAGCCTAGCTGCCAGAGCTGTAGTAGAAATTTCAAGGCAATATTGTGTTGATGATGGTGGTTCATGCCACTTAGGTTTCAAGGATAAAAGGTTGGAACATGGGCAATCATTTCCTTGAGATGGTAATGGTAATTTTTCTGTTGGCAGGTAGTATTGGAACATGAAATTTAAGGATGCTACCTCTACTGCTCAAGCAGCGTCTGAGTTTGCAGAACAAGCAAGCCTAGCTGCCAGAGATGTTGTAGAACTTTCAAGGCAATATTGTGTTGATGATGGTTGTTTATTCCACTTAGTTTTCAAGGATGAAAGGTTGGAACATGGGCAATCATTTCCTTGAGATGGTAATGGTAATTATTCTGTTGGAAGGCAGTATTGGAACACAAAATTTAAGATGCTACCTCTACTGCTCAAGCAACGGCTTAGTTTGCAGAACATGCAAGCCTAGCTGCCAGAGTTGTTGTAGAACGTTCAAGGCAATATTGTTTTGATGATGGTGGTTCATGCCACTTAGGTTTCAAGGATGAAAGGTTAGAACATGGGCAATCATTTCCTGGAGATGGTAATGGTAATGTTTCTATTGGCAGGCAGAATTGAACCATGAAATTTAAGGATGCTACTTCTGTTGCTCAAGTAGCGACTGAGTTTGCAGAACATGCAGGCCTTGCTAAAAGAGCTATAGTAGAACTTTCAAGGCAATATTATATTCATGATGGTGGTTCATGCCACTTAGGTTTCAAGAATGAAAGGTCGGAACATGGGCAATCATTTCCTGGAGATGGTAATGGTAATGTTTTTGTTGGCAGGTAGAATTGAAACATAAAATTTAAGTATGCTACCTCTGCTACTCAAACAACGGCTGAGTTTGGAGAACATCCAAGCCTAGCTGCCAGAGCTGTTGTAGAACTTTCAAGGCAATATTGTGTTGATGATGGTGGTTCATGCCACTTAGGTTTCAAGGATAAAAGGTTGGAACATGGGCAATCATTTCCTGGAGATGGTAAATTTTCTATTGGCAGGCAGAATTGGAACATGAAATTTAAGGATGCTACCTCTGCTGCTCAAGCAGCGGGTGAGTTTGGATAACATCCAAGCCTCGCTGCCAGAGCTATTGTAGAATTTTTAAGGCAATTTTGTTTTGATGATGGTGGTTCATGCCACTTAGGATTCAAGGATGAAAGGTTGGGACATCTGCAATCATTTCCTGGAGATGGTAATGGTAATTTTTCAATTGGCAGGAAGAATTGGAACATGAAATTTAAGGATGCTACCTCTGCTGCTCAAGTAGAGACTGAGTTTGTAGAACATGCAAGCCTAGCTGCCAGAGCTATTGTAGAACTTTCAAGGCAATATTGTGTTGATGATGGTGGTTCATGCCACTTAGTTTTCCAAGACGAAAGGTTGGAACTTGGGCAATCATTTTCTTGAGATGGTAATGGTAATTTTTCTGTTGGCAGGCAGTATTGGAATATGAAATTTAAGGATGCTGCCTCTGCTTCTCAAGCAGTGGCTGATTTTGGAGAACATGCAAGCCTAGCTGCCAGAGCTGTTGGAGAACTTTCTAGGCAATATTGTGTTGATGATGGTGGTTCGTGCCTCTTAGCTTTTAAGGATGAAAGGTTGGAACATGGGCAAGCATTTCCTGAAGATGGTAATGGTAATTTTTCTGTTGGCAAGCAGAATTGGAACATGAAATTTAAGGATGCTACCTCTGCTGCTCAAGCAGCGGCTGAGTTTACAGAACATGCAAGCCTAGCTGCTAGAGCTAATGTAGAACTTTCAAGGCAATATTGTGTTGATGATGATGGTTCATGCCAATTAGGTTTCAAGGATAAAAGGTTGGAACATGGGCAATCATTTCCTGGAGATGGTAAATTTTATATTGGCAGGCAGAATTGGAAAATGAAATTTAAGGATGCTACCTCTGCTGCTCAAGTAGCGGCTGAGTTTACGGAACATGCAAGCCTAGCTGCCAGATCTGTTGTAGAACTTTCAAGGCAATATTGTGTTGATGATAGTGGTTCATGCCAATTAGGTTTCAAGGATAAAGGGTTGGAACACGGGCAATCATTTTCTAAAGATGGTAAATTTTCTATTGGCAGGCAGAATTGGAACATGATATTTAAGGATGCTACTTCTGCTGCTCTAGTAGCGACTGAGTTTGCAGAGCATGCAAGTCTAGCTGCTAGAGCTGTTGTAGAACTTTTAAGGCAATATTGTGTTGATGATGGTGGTTCATGCCTCTTAGGTTTCAAGGATAAAAGGTTGGAACATGGGCAATCATTTCCTTGAGATGGTAATGGTAATTTTTCTATTGGCAGGCAGTATTGGAACATGAAATTTAAAGATGCTACCTCTGTTGCTCAAGCAGCGTCTGAGTTTGTAGAACATGCAAGCCTAGCTGCCAGAGCTGTTGTAGAACTTTCAAGGCAATATTGTGTTGATGATGGTTGTTTACTCCACATAGTTTTCAAGGATGAAAGGTTGGAACATGGGCAATCATTTCCTTGAGATTGTAATGGTAACTTTTCTGTTGGCAGGCAGTATTGGAACACGAAAGTTTGGGATGCTACCTCTAATGCTCAAGTAACGGCTGAGTTTGCAGAACATGCAAGCCTAGCTGCCAGAGTTGTTGTAGAACTTTCAAGGCAATATTGTGTTGATGATGGTGGTTCATGCCACTTAGGTTTCAAGGATGAAAGGTTAGAACATGTGCAATCATTTCCTAGAGATGGTAATGGTAATGTTTCTATTGGCAGGCAGAATTGAACCATGAAATTTAAGGATGCTACTTCTGTTGCTCAAGTAGCGACTGAGTTTGCAGAACATGCAGGCCTTGCTAAAAGAGCTGTAGTAGAACTTTCAAGGCAATATTGTGTTGATGATGGTGGTTTATGCCACTTAGGTTTCAAGAATGAAAGGTCGAAACATAGGCAGTCATTTCCTGGAGATGGTAATGGTAATGTTTTTGTTGGCAGGTAGAATTGGAACATAAAATTTAAGGATGCTACCTCTGCTACTCAAACGGCGGCTGAGTTTGGAGAACATCCAAGCCTAGCTGCCAGAGCTGTTGTTGAACTTTCACGGCTATATTGTGTTGATGATGGTGGTTCATGCCACTTAGGTTTCAAGGATAAAAGGTTGGAACATGGGCAATCATTTCCTGGAGATGGTAAATTTTCTATTGGCAGGCAGAATAGGAACATGAAATTTAAGGATGCTACCTCTGCTGCTCAAGCAGCGGCTGAGTTTGGAGAACATCCAAGCCTAGCTGCCAGAGCTGTTGTAGAACTTTCAAGGAAATATTTTTGTGATGATGGTGATTCATGCCACTTAGGTTTCAAGGATGAAAGGTTGGAACATGTGCAATCATTTCCTGGAGATGGTAACGGTAATTTTTCTATTGGCAGGCAGAATTGGAACATGAAATTTAAGGATGCTACCTCTGCTGCTCAAGTAGCGACTGAGTTTGCAGAACATGCAAGCCTAGCTGCCAGAGCTGTTGTAGAACTTTCAAGACAATATTGTGTTGATGATGGTGGTTCATGCCACTTAGTTTTCAAGGATGAAAGGTTGGAACATGGGCAATCATTTCCTTGAGATGGTAATGGTAATTGTTCTGTTGGCAGGCAGTATTGGAACACGAAATTTAAGGATGCTACCTCTACTGCTCAAGCAACGACTGAGTTTGCAGAACATGCAAGCCTAGCTGCCAGAGTTGTTGTAGAACTTTTAAGGAAATATTGTGTTGATGATGCTGGTTCATGCCACTTAGGTTTCAAGGATGAAAGGTTGGAACATGGGCAATCATTTTTCTGGAGATGGTAATGGTAATGTTTCTATTGGCAGGCAGAATTGGAACATGAAATTTAAGGATGCTACCTCTGCTACTCAAACAGCGGCTGAGTTTGGAGAACATCCAAGCCTAGCTGCCAGAGCTGTTGTAGAACTTTCAAGGCAATATTGTGTTGATGATGGTGGTTCATGCCACTTAGGTTTCAAGGATAAAAGGTTGGAACATGGGCAATCATTTCCTGGAGATGGTAAATTTTCTATTGGCAGGCAGAATTGGAACATGAAATTTAAGGATGCTACCTCTGCTGCTCAAGCAGCGGGTGAGTTTGGATAACATCCAAGCCTCGCTGCCAGAGCTATTGTAGAATTTTTAAGGCAATTTTGTTTTGATGATGGTGGTTCATGCCACTTAGGATTCAAGGATGAAAGGTTGGAACATCTGCAATCATTTCCTGGAGATGGTAATGGTAATTTTTCAATTGGCAGGAAGAATTGGAACATGAAATTTAAGGATGCTACCTCTGCTGCTCAAGTAGAGACTGAGTTTGTAGAACATGCAAGCCTAGCTGCCAGAGCTATTGTAGAACTTTCAAGGCAATATTGTGTTGATGATGGTGGTTCATGCCACTTAGTTTTCCAAGACGAAAGGTTGGAACTTGGGCAATCATTTTCTTGAGATGGTAATGGTAATTTTTCTGTTGGCAGGCAGTATTGGAATATGAAATTTAAGGATGCTGCCTCTGCTTCTCAAGCAGTGGCTGATTTTGGAGAACATGCAAGCCTAGCTGCCAGAGCTGTTGGAGAACTTTCTAGGCAATATTGTGTTGATGATGGTGGTTCGTGCCTCTTAGCTTTTAAGGATGAAAGGTTGGAACATGGGCAAGCATTTCCTGAAGATGGTAATGGTAATTTTTCTGTTGGCAAGCAGAATTGGAACATGAAATTTAAGGATGCTACCTCTGCTGCTCAAGCAGCGGCTGAGTTTACAGAACATGCAAGCCTAGCTGCTAGAGCTAATGTAGAACTTTCAAGGCAATATTGTGTTGATGATGATGGTTCATGCCAATTAGGTTTCAAGGATAAAAGGTTGGAACATGGGCAATCATTTCCTGGAGATGGTAAATTTTATATTGGCAGGCAGAATTGGAAAATGAAATTTAAGGATGCTACCTCTGCTGCTCAAGTAGCGGCTGAGTTTACGGAACATGCAAGCCTAGCTGCCAGATCTGTTGTAGAACTTTCAAGGCAATATTGTGTTGATGATAGTGGTTCATGCCAATTAGGTTTCAAGGATAAAGGGTTGGAACACGGGCAATCATTTTCTAAAGATGGTAAATTTTCTATTGGCAGGCAGAATTGGAACATGATATTTAAGGATGCTACTTCTGCTGCTCTAGTAGCGACTGAGTTTGCAGAGCATGCAAGTCTAGCTGCTAGAGCTGTTGTAGAACTTTTAAGGCAATATTGTGTTGATGATGGTGGTTCATGCCTCTTAGGTTTCAAGGATAAAAGGTTGGAACATGGGCAATCATTTCCTTGAGATGGTAATGGTAATTTTTCTATTGGCAGGCAGTATTGGAACATGAAATTTAAAGATGCTACCTCTGTTGCTCAAGCAGCGTCTGAGTTTGTAGAACATGCAAGCCTAGCTGCCAGAGCTGTTGTAGAACTTTCAAGGCAATATTGTGTTGATGATGGTTGTTTACTCCACATAGTTTTCAAGGATGAAAGGTTGGAACATGGGCAATCATTTCCTTGAGATTGTAATGGTAACTTTTCTGTTGGCAGGCAGTATTGGAACACGAAAGTTTGGGATGCTACCTCTAATGCTCAAGTAACGGCTGAGTTTGCAGAACATGCAAGCCTAGCTGCCAGAGTTGTTGTAGAACTTTCAAGGCAATATTGTGTTGATGATGGTGGTTCATGCCACTTAGGTTTCAAGGATGAAAGGTTAGAACATGTGCAATCATTTCCTAGAGATGGTAATGGTAATGTTTCTATTGGCAGGCAGAATTGAACCATGAAATTTAAGGATGCTACTTCTGTTGCTCAAGTAGCGACTGAGTTTGCAGAACATGCAGGCCTTGCTAAAAGAGCTGTAGTAGAACTTTCAAGGCAATATTGTGTTGATGATGGTGGTTTATGCCACTTAGGTTTCAAGAATGAAAGGTCGAAACATAGGCAGTCATTTCCTGGAGATGGTAATGGTAATGTTTTTGTTGGCAGGTAGAATTGGAACATAAAATTTAAGGATGCTACCTCTGCTACTCAAACGGCGGCTGAGTTTGGAGAACATCCAAGCCTAGCTGCCAGAGCTGTTGTTGAACTTTCACGGCTATATTGTGTTGATGATGGTGGTTCATGCCACTTAGGTTTCAAGGATAAAAGGTTGGAACATGGGCAATCATTTCCTGGAGATGGTAAATTTTCTATTGGCAGGCAGAATAGGAACATGAAATTTAAGGATGCTACCTCTGCTGCTCAAGCAGCGGCTGAGTTTGGAGAACATCCAAGCCTAGCTGCCAGAGCTGTTGTAGAACTTTCAAGGCAATATTTTTGTGATGATGGTGATTCATGCCACTTAGGTTTCAAGGATGAAAGGTTGGAACATGTGCAATCATTTCCTGGAGATGGTAACGGTAATTTTTCTATTGGCAGGCAGAATTGGAACATGAAATTTAAGGATGCTACCTCTGCTGCTCAAGTAGCGACTGAGTTTGCAGAACATGCAAGCCTAGCTGCCAGAGCTGTTGTAGAACTTTCAAGACAATATTGTGTTGATGATGGTGGTTCATGCCACTTAGTTTTCAAGGATGAAAGGTTGGAACATGGGCAATCATTTCCTTGAGATGGTAATGGTAATTGTTCTGTTGGCAGGCAGTATTGGAACACGAAATTTAAGGATGCTACCTCTACTGCTCAAGCAACGACTGAGTTTGCAGAACATGCAAGCCTAGCTGCCAGAGTTGTTGTAGAACATTTAAGGAAATATTGTGTTGATGATGCTGGTTCATGCCACTTAGGTTTCAAGGATGAAAGGTTGGAACATGGGCAATCATTTTTCTGGAGATGGTAATGGTAATGTTTCTATTGGCAGGCAGAATTGGAACATGAAATTTAAGGATGCTACCTCTGCTGCTCAAGCAGCGGCTGAGTTTGGAGAACATCCAAGCCTAGCTACCAGAGCTGTTGTAGAACTTTCAAGGCAATATTTTTTTGATGATGGTGGTTTCTGCCACTTAGGTTTCATGGATGAAAGGTTGGAACATGTGCAATCATTTCCTGGAGATGGTAACGGTAATTTTTCTATTGGCAAGCAGAATTAGAACATGAAATTTAAGGATGCTACCTCTGCTGCTCAAGTAGCGACTGAGTTTGAAGAACATGCAAGCCTAGCTGCCAGAGCTATTGTAGAACTTTCAAGGAAATATTGTGTGGATGATGGTGGTTCATGCCACTTAGTTTTCAAGGATGAAAGGTTGGAACATGGGCAATTATTTCCTTAAGATGGTAATGGTAATTTTTCTGTTGGCACGCAGTATTGGAACATGAAATTTAAGGATGCTGCCTCTGATGCTCAAGCAGTGGCTGATTTTGGAGAACATGAAAGCCTAGCTACCAGAGCTGTTGGACAACTTTCTAGACAATATTGTGTTGATGATGGTGGTTCATGCCACTTAGGTTTCAAGGATGAGAGGTTGGAACATGGGCAATCATTTCGTGAAGATGGTAATGGTAAGTTTTCTGTTGGGAAGTAGAATTGGAACACGAAATTTAAGGATGCTACCTCTACTGCTCAAGCAACGGCTGAGTTTGCAGAACATGCAAGCCTAGCTTCCAGAGTTGTTGTAGAACTTTTAAGGAAATATTGTGTTGATGATGGTGGTTCATGCCACTTAGGTTTCAAGAATGAAAGGTTGGAACATGGGCAATCATTTCCTGGAGCTGGTAATTGTAATGTTTCTATTGGCAGGCAGAATTGAACCATGAAATTTAAGGATGCTACCTCTGTTGCTCAAGTAGCGACAGAGTTTGCAGAACATGCAGACCTAGCTAAAAGAGTTGTAGTAGAACTTTCAAGGCAATATTGTGTTGATGATGGTGGTTCATGCCACTTAGGTTTCAAGGATAAAAGGTTGGAACATGGGAAATCATTTCCTAGAGATGGTAAATTTTCTATTGGCAGGCAGAATTGGAACATGAAATTTAAGGATGCTACCTCTGCTGCTCAAGCAGCGGCTGAGTTTGGAGAACATCCAAGCCTAGTTGCCAGAGCTGTTGTAGAACTTTCAAGGCAATATTGTTTTGATGATGGTGGTTCATGCCACTTAGGTTTCAAGGATGAAAGGTTGGAACATGTGCAATCATTTCTTGGAGATGGTAATGGTAATTTTTCAATTGGCAGGCAGAATTGGAACATGAAATTTAAGGATGTTACCTCTGCTGCTCAAGTAGAGACTGAGTTTGTTGAACATGCAAGCCTAGCTGCCAGAGCTATTGTAGAACTTTCAAGGCAATATTGTGTTGATGATGGTGGTTCATTCCACTTAGTTTTGAAGGATGAAAGGTTGGAACATGGGCAATTATTTCCTTGAGATGGTAATGTTAATTTTTCTGTTGGCAGGCAGTATTGGAACATGAAATTTAAGGATGCTACCTCTACTGCTCAAGCAGCGACTGAGTTTGGAGAACATGCAAGCCTAGCTGCCAGAGCTATTGGAGAACATTCAAGGCAATATTGTGTTGATGATGGTGGTTAATGCCACTTAGGTTTCAAGGATGAAAGTTTGGAACATGGGCAAGCATTTCCGGGAGATGGTAATGGTAATTTTTCCGTTGGCAAGCAGAATTGAAACATGATATTTAAGGATGCTACCTATTTTGCTCAAGAAGCGGCTGAGTTTGCAGAACATGCAAGCCTAGCTTCCAGAGTTGTTGTAGAACTTTCAAGGAAATATTATGTTGATGATGGTGGTTCATGCCACTTAGGTTTTAAGGATAAAAGGTTGAACATGGGCAATCATTTCCTGGAGATGGTAAATTTTCTATTGGCAGGCAGAATTGGAACATGAAATTTAAGGATGCTACCTCTTATGCTCAAGAAGCGGTTGAGTTTGCAGAACATGCAAGCCTAGCTGCCAGAGTTGTTGTAGAACTTTCAAGGGCATATTGTGTTGATAATGGTGGTTCATACCACTTAGGTTACAAGGATTAACGGTTGGAACATGGGCAATCATTTCCTGGAGATGGTAATGGTAATGTTTCTATTGGCAGGCAGAATTGGAACATGAAATTTAAGGATGCTACCTCTGCTGCTCAAGTAGCGACTGAGTTTGCAGAGCATGCAAGTCTAGCTGCCAGAGCTGTTGTAGAACTTTCAAGGCAATGTTGTGTTGATGATGGTGGTTTATGCCACTTAGGTTTCCAGGATAAAAGGTTGGAACATGGGCGATCATTTCCTTGAGATGGTAATGGTAATTTTTCTGTTGGCAGGCAGTATTGGAACATGAAATTTAAGGATGCTGCCTCTACTGCTCAAGCAGCGGCTGAGTTTGGAGAACATGCAAGCCTAGCTGCCAGAGCTGTTGGAGAACATTCAAGGCAATATTGTGTTGATGATGGTGGTTAATGCCACTTAGGTTTCCAGGATGAAAGTTTGGAACATGGGCAAGCATTTCCGGGAGATGGTAATGGTAATTTTTCCGTTGGCAAGCAGAATTGAAACATGATATTTAAGGATGCTACCTCTGCTGCTCAAGCAGCGACTGAGTTTACAGAACATGCAAGCCTAGCTGCCAGAGCTATTGTAGAACTTTCAAGGCAATATTGTGTCGATGATGGTGGTTCATGCTAATTAGGTTTCAAGGATAAAAGGTTGGAACATGGGCAATCATTTCCTGGAGATGGTAAATTTTCAATTGGCAGGCAGAATTGGAAAATGAAATTTAAGAATGCTACCTCTTATGCTCAAGAAGCGGTTGAGTTTGCAGAATATACAAGCCTAGCTGCCAGAGTTGTTTTAGAACTTTCAAGGGAATATTGTGTTGGTAATGGTGGTTCATGCAACTTAGGTTGCAAGGATTAAAAGTTGGAACATGGGCAATCATTTCCTGGAGATGGTAATGGTAATGTTTCTATTGGCAGGTAGAATTGGAACATGAAATTTAAGGATGCTACCTCTACTGCTCAAGTAGCGACTGAGTTTGCAGAGCATGCAAGTCTAGCCTCCAGAGCTGTTGTAGAACTTTCAAGGCAATATTGTGTTGATGATGGTGGTTAATGCCACGTAGGTTTCAAGGATAAAAGGTTGGAACATGCGCAATCATTTCCTTGAGATGGTAATGGTAATTTTTCTGTTGGCAGGCAGTATTGGAACATGAAATTTAAGGATGCTACCTCTGCTGCTCAAGCAGCGGCTGAGTTTGGAGAACATGCAAGCCTAGCTGCCAGAGCTGTTGGAGAACTTTCAAGGCAAAATTGTGTTGATGATGGTGGTTCATGCCACTTAGGTTTCAAGGATGAAAGGTTGAAACAAGGGCAAGCATTTCCTTGAGATTGTACTGGTAATTCTTCTGTTGGCAATCAGAATTGGAACTTGAAATTTAAGGATGCTACCTCTGCTGCTCAAGCAGCGGCTGAGTTTGGAGAACATCCAAGCCTAGCTGCCAGAGCTGTTGTAGAACTTTCAAGGCAATATTGTTTCTATGATGGTGGTTCATGCCACTTAGGTTTCAAGGATGAAAGGTTGGAACATGTGCAATCATTTCTTGGAGATGGTAATGGTAATTTTTCAATTGGCAGGCAGAATTGGAACATGAAATTTAAGGATGCTACCTCTGCTGCTCAAGTAGAGACTCAGTTTATAGAACATGCAAGCCTAGCTGCCAGAGCTGTTGTAGAACTTTCAAGGCAATATTGTGTTGATTATGGTGGTTCATTCCACTTAGTTTTGAAGGATGAAAGTTTGGAACATGGGCAATTATTTCCTTGAGATGGTAATGTTAATTTTTCTGTTGGCAGGCAGTATTGGAACATGAAATTTAAGGATGCTACCTCTACTGCTCAAGCAGCGGTTGAGTTTGGAGAACATGCAAGCCTAGCTGCCAGAGCTATTGGAGAACATTCAAGGCAATATTGTGTTGATGATGGTGGTTAATGCCACTTAGGTTTCAAGGATGAAAGTTTGGAACATGGGCAAGCATTTCCGGGAGATGGTAATGGTAATTTTTCCGTTGGCAAGCAGAATTGAAACATGATATTTAAGGATGCTACCTATTTTGCTCAAGAAGCGGCTGAGTTTGCAGAACATGCAAGCCTAGCTGCCAGAGTTGTTGTAGAACTTTCAAGGAAATATTGTGTTGATGATGGTGGTTCATGCCACTTAGGTTTTAAGGATAAAAGGTTGAACATGGGCAATCATTTCCTGGAGATGGTAAATTTTCTATTGGCAGGCAGAATTGGAACATGAAATTTAAGGATGCTACCTCTTATGCTCAAGAAGCGGTTGAGTTTGCAGAACATGCAAGCCTAGCTGCCAGAGTTGTTGTAGAACTTTCAAGGGAATATTGTGTTGATAATGGTGGTTCATGCCACTTAGGTTTCAAGGATTAAAAGTTGGAACATGGGCAATCATTTCCTGGAGATGGTAATGGTACTGTTTCTATTGGCAGGCAGAATTGGAACATGAAATTTAAGGATGCTACCTCTGCTGCTCAAGTAGCGACTGAGTTTGCAGAGCATGCAAGTCTAGCTGCCAGAGCTATTGTAGAACTTTCAAGGCAATATTGTGTTGATGATGGTGGTTCATGCCACTTAGGTTTCCAGGATAAAAGGTTGGAACATGGGCGATCATTTCCTTGAGATGGTAATGGTAATTTTTCTGTTGGCAGGCAGTATTGGAACATGAAATTTAAGGATGCTGCCTCTACTGCTCAAGCAGCGGCTGAGTTTGGAGAACATGCAAGCCTAGCTGCCAGAGCTGTTGGAGAACATTCAAGGCAATATTGTGTTGATGATAGTGGTTAATGCCACTTAGGTTTCCAGGATGAAAGTTTGGAACATGGGCAAGCATTTCCGGGAGATGGTAATGGTAATTTTTCCGTTGGCAAGCAGAATTGAAACATGATATTTAAGGATGCTACCTCTGCTGCTCAAGCAGCGGCTGAGTTTACAGAACATGCAAGCCTAGCTGCCAGAGCTATTGTAGAACTTTCAAGGCAATATTGTGTTGATGATGGTGGTTCATGCCAATTAGGTTTCAAGGATAAAAGGTTGGAACATGGGCAATCATTTCCTGGAGATGGTAAATTTTCAATTGGCAGGCAGAATTGGAAAATGAAATTTAAGAATGCTACCTCTTATGCTCAAGAAGCGGTTGAGTTTGCAGAATATGCAAGCCTAGCTGCCAGAGTTGTTTTAGAACTTTCAAGGGAATATTGTGTTGGTAATGGTGGTTCATGACTCTTAGGTTGCAAGGATTAAAAGTTGGAACATGGGCAATCATTTCCTGGAGATGGTAATGGTAATGTTTCTATTGGCAGGCAGAATTGGAACATGAAATTTAAGGATGCTACCTCTACTGCTCAAGTAGCGACTGAGTTTGCAGAGCATGCAAGTCTAGCTGCCAGAGCTGTTGTAGAACTTTCAAGGCAATATTGTGTTGATGATGGTGGTTAATGCCACTTAGGTTTCTAGGATGAAAGGTTGGAACATGGGCAATCATTTCCTTGAGATGGTAATGGTAATTTTTCTGTTGGCAGGCAGTATTGGAACATGAAATTTAAGGATGCTACCTCTGCTGCTTAAGCAGCGGCTGAGTTTGGAGAACATGCAAGCCTAGCTGCCAGAGCTGTTGGAGAACTTTCAAGGCAAAATTGTGTTGATGATGGTGGTTCATGCCACTTAGGTTTCAAGGATGAAAGGTTGAAACATGGGCAAGCATTTCGTTGAGATTGTAATGGTAATTCTTCTGTTGGCAATCAGAATTGGAACATGAAATTTAAGGATGCTACCTCTGCTGCTCAAGCAGCGGCTGAGTTTGGAGAACATCCAAGCCTAGCTGCCAGAGCTGTTGTAGAACTTTCAAGGCAATATTGTTTTGATGATGGTGGTTCATGCCACTTAGGTTTCAAGGATGAAAGGTTGGAACATGTGCAATCATTTCTTGGAGATGGTAATGGTAATTTTTCAATTGGCAGGCAGAATTGGAACATGAAATTTAAGGATGCTACCTCTGCTGCTCATGTAGAGACTGAGTTTGTAGAACATGCAAGCCTAGCTGCCAGAGCTGTTGTAGAACTTTCAAGGCAATATTGTGTTGATTATGGTGGTTCATTCCACTTAGTTTTGAAGGATGAAAGGTTGGAACATGGGCAATTATTTCCTTGAGATGGTAATGTTAATTTTTCTGTTGGCAGGCAATATTGGAACATGAAATTTAAGGATGCTACCTCTACTGCTCAAGCAGCGGCTGAGTTTGGAGAACATGTAAGCCTAGCTGCCAGAGCTATTGGAGAACATTCAATGCAATATTGTGTTGATGATGGTGGTTAATGCCACTTAGGTTTCAAGGATGAAAGTTTGGAACATGGGCAAGCATTTCCGGGAGATGGTAATGGTAATTTTTCCGTTGGCAAGCAGAATTGAAACATGATATTTAAGGATGCTACCTATTTTGCTCAAGAAGCGGCTGAGTTTGCAGAACATGCAAGCCTAGCTGCCAGAGTTGTTGTAGAACTTTCAAGGAAATATTGTGTTGATGATGGTGGTTCATGCCACTTAGGTTTTAAGGATAAAAGGTTGAACATGGGCAATCATTTCCTGGAGATGGTAAATTTTCTATTGGCAGGCAGAATTGGAACATGAAATTTAAGGATGCTACCTCTTATGCTCAAGAAGCGGTTGAGTTTGCAGAACATGCAAGCCTAGGTGCCAGAGTTGTTGTAGAACTTTCAAGGGAATATTGTGTTGATAATGGTGGTTCATGCCACTTAGGTTTCAAGGATTAACGGTTGGAACATGGGCAATCATTTCCTGGAGATGGTAATGGTAATGTTTCTATTGGCAGGCAGAATTGGAACATGAAATTTAAGGATGCTACCTCTGCTGCTCAAGTAGCGACTGAGTTTGCAGAGCATGCAAGTCTAGCTGCCAGAGCTGTTGTAGAACTTTCAAGGCAATATTGTGTTGATGATGGTGGTTTATGCCACTTAGGTTTCTAGGATAAAAGGTTGGAACATGGGCGATCATTTCCTTGAGATGGTAATGGTAATTTTTCTGTTGGCAGGCAGTATTGGAACATGAAATTTAAGGATGCTGCCTCTACTGCTCAAGCAGCGGCTGAGTTTGGAGAACATGCAAGCCTAGCTGCCAGAGCTGTTGGAGAACATTCAAGGCAATATTGTGTTGATGATGGTGGTTAATGCCACTTAGGTTTCCAGGATGAAAGTTTGGAACATGGGCAAGCATTTCCGGGAGATGGTAATGGTAATTTTTCCGTTGGCAAGCAGAATTGAAACATGATATTTAAGGATGCTACCTCTGCTGCTCAAGCAGCGGCTGAGTTTACAGAACATCCAAGCCTAGCTGCCAGAGCTGTTGTAGAACTTTCAAGGCAATATTGTTTTGATGATGGTGGTTCATGCCACTTAGGTTTCAAGGATGAAAGGTTGTAACATGTGCAATCATTTCTTGGAGATGGTAATGGTAATTTTTCAATTGGCAGGCAGAATTGGAACATGAAATTTAAGGATGCTACCTCTGCTGCTCAAGTAGAGACAGAGTTTGTAGAACATGCAAGCCTAGTTGCCAGAGCTGTTGTAGAACTTTCAAGGCAATATTGTGTTGATTATGGTGGTTCATTCCACTTAGTTTTGAAGGATGAAAGGTTGGAACATGGGCAATTATTTCCTTGAGATGGTAATGTTAATTTTTCTGTTGGCAGGCAGTATTGGAACATAAAATTTAAGGATGCTACCTCTACTGCTCAAGCAGCGGCTAAGTTTGGAGAACATGCAAGCCTAGCTGCCAGAGCTATTGGTGAACATTCAAGGCAATATTGTGTTGATGATGGTGGTTAATGCCACTTAGGTTTCAAGGATGAAAGTTTGGAACATGGGCAAGCATTTCCGGGAGATGGTAATGGTAATTTTTCCGTTGGCAAGCAGAATTGAAACATGATATTTAAGGATGCTACCTATTTTGCTCAAGAAGCGGCTGAGTTTGCAGAACATGCAAGCCTAGCTGCCAGAGTTGTTGTAGAACTTTCAAGGAAATATTGTGTTGATGATGGTGGTTCATGCCACTTAGGTTTTAAGGATAAAAGGTTGAACATGGGCAATCATTTCCTGGAGATGGTAAATTTTCTATTGGCAGGCAGAATTGGAACATGAAATTTAAGGATGCTACCTCTTATGCTCAAGAAGCGGTTGAGTTTGCAGAACATGCAAGCCTAGCTGCCAGAGTTGTTGTAGAACTTTCAAGGGAATATTGTGTTGATAATGGTGGTTCATGCCACTTAGGTTTCAAGGATTAACGGTTGGAACATGGGCAATCATTTCCTGGAGATGGTAATGGTAATGTTTCTATTGGCAGGCAGAATTGGAACATGAAATTTAAGGATGCTACCTCTGCTGCTCAAGTAGCGACTGAGTTTGCAGAGCATGCAAGTCTAGCTGCCAGAGCTGTTGTAGAACTTTCAAGGCAATATTGTGTTGATGATGGTGGTTCATGCCACTTAGGTTTCCAGGATAAAAGGTTGGAACATGGGCGATCATTTCCTTGAGATGGTAATGGTAATTTTTCTGTTGGCAGGCAGTATTGGAACATGAAATTTAAGGATGCTGCCTCTACTGCTCAAGCAGCGGCTGAGTTTGGAGAACATGCAAGCCTAGCTGCCAGAGCTGTTGGAGAACATTCAAGGCAATATTGTGTTGATAATGGTGGTTAATGCCACTTAGGTTTCAAGGATGAAAGTTTGGAACATGGGCAAGCATTTCCGGGAGATGGTAATGGTAATTTTTCCGTTGGCAAGCAGAATTGAAACATGATATTTAAGGATGCTACCTCTGCTGCTCAAGCAGCGGCTGAGTTTACAGAACATGAAAGCCTAGCTGCCAGAGCTATTGTAGAACTTTCAAGGCAATATTGTGTTGATGATGGTGGTTCATGCCAATTAGGTTTCAAGGATAAAAGGTTGGAACATGGGCAATCATTTCCTGGAGATGGTAAATATTCAATTGGCAGGCAGAATTGGAAAAAATGAAATTTAAGAATGCTACCTCTTATGCTCAAGAAGCGGTTGAGTTTGCAGAATATGCAAGCCTAGCTGCCAGAGTTGTTTTAGAACTTTCAAGGGAATATTGTGTTGGTAGTGGTGGTTCATGCCACTTAGGTTGCAAGGATTAAAAGTTGGAACATGGGCAATCATTTCCTGGAGATGGTAATGGTAATTATTCTATTGGCAGGCAGAATTGGAACATGAAATTTAAGGATGCTACCTACTGCTCAAGTAGCGACTGAGTTTGCAGAGCATGCAAGTCTAGCTGCCAGAGCTGTTGTAAACTTTCAAGGCAATATTGTGTTGAAGATGGTGGTTAATGCCACTTAGGTTTCAAGGATAAAAGGTTGGAACATGGGCAATCATTTCCTTGAGATGGTAATGGTAATTTTCTGTTGGCAGGCAGTATTGGAACATGAAATTTAAGGATGCTACCTCTGCTGCTCAAGCAGCGGCTGAGTTTGGAGAACATGCAAGCCTAGCGGCCAGAGCTGTTGGAGAACTTTCTAGGCAAAATTGTGTTGATGATGGTGGTTCATGCCACTTAGGTTTCAAGGATAAAAGGTTGGAACATGGGCAATCATTTCCTGGAGATGGTAAATTTTCTATTGGCAGGCAGAATTGGAACATGAAATTTAAGGATGCTACCTCTTATGCTCAAGAAGCGGTTGAGTTTGCAGAACATGCAAGCCTAGCTGCCAGAGTTGTTGTAGAACTTTCAAGGGAATATTGTGTTGATAATGGTGGTTCATGCCACTTAGGTTTCAAGGATTAACGGTTGGAACATGGGCAATCATTTCCTGGAGATGGTAATGGTAATGTTTCTATTGGCAGGCAGAATTGGAACATGAAATTTAAGGATGCTACCTCTGCTGCTCAAGTAGCGACTGAGTTTGCAGAGCATGCAAGTCTAGCTGCCAGAGCTGTTGTAGAACTTTCAAGGCAATATTGTGTTGATGATGGTGGTTAATGCCACTTAGGTTTCAAGGATAAAAGGTTGGAACATGGGCAATCATTTCCTTGAGATGGTAATGGTAATTTTTCTGTTGGCAGGCAGTATTGGAACATGAAATTTAAGGATGCTACCTCTACTGCTCAAGCAGCGGCTGAGTTTGGAGAACATGCAAGCCTAGCTGCCAGAGCTGTTGGAGAACTTTCAAGGCAAAATTGTGTTGATGATGGTGGTTCATGCCACTTAGGTTTCAAGGATGAAAGGTTGGAACATGGGCAAGCATTTCCTTGAGATTGTAATGGTAATTATTCTGTTGGCAATCAGAATTGGAACATGAAATTTAAGGATGCTACCTCTGCTGCTCAAGTAGAGGCTGAGTTTGTAGAACATCCACGCCTAACTGCCAGTGCTGTTGTAGAACTTTCAAGGCAATATTGTGTTGATGATAGTGGTTCATGCCACTTAGGTTTCAAGGATGAAAGGTTAGAACATGGGCAATCATTTCCTGAAGATGGTAATGGCTATTTGTCTATTGGCAGGAAGTATAGGAACATGAAATTTAAGGATGCTACCTCTGCTGCTCAAGTAGCGACTGAATTTGCAGAACATGCAAGCCTAGCCACCAGAGCTGTTGTAGAACTTTCAAGGCAATATTGTGTTGATGATGGTGGTTAATTCCACTTAGTTTTCAAGTATGAAAGGTTGGAACATGGGCAATCATTTCCTTGAGATGGTAATGTTAATTTTTCTGTTGGCGGGCAGTATTGGAACAAGAAATTTAAGGATGCTGCCTCTACTGCTCAAGCAACGGCTGAGTTTGGAGAACATGCAAGCCTTGCTGCCAGAGCTTTTGGAGAACCTTCAAGGCAATATTGTGTTGATGATGGTGGTTCATGCCACTTAGGTTTCAAGGATAAAAGGTTAGAACATGGGCAAGCATTTCCTGGAGATGGTAATGGTAATTTTTTCGTTGGCAAGCAGAATTGGAACATGAAATTTAAGGATGCTACCTATGTTGCTCAAGCATCGGCTGAGTTTGCAAAACATGCAAGCCTAGCTGCCAGAGCTGTTGTATAACTTTCAAGGCAATATTGTGTTGATGATGGTGGTTCATGCCACTTAGGTTTCAAGGATAAAAGGTTGGAACATGTGCAATCATTTCCTAGAGAGGGTAGTGGTAATTTTTTTGTTGGTAGGAAGAATTGGAACATGAAATTTAAGGATGCTACCTCTGCTACTCAAGCCGCGGTTGAGTTTGCAGAACATGTAATCCTAGATGCCATAGTTGTTGTAGAACTTTCAAGGCAATATTATGTTGATGATAGTGGTTCATACCACTTAGGTTTCAAGGATGAAAGGTTGGAACATGGGCATTCATTTCCTTCATATGGTAATGGTAATTTTTCTATTGGCAGGAAGAAATGGAACATGAAATATAAGAATGCTACCTCTGCTGCTCAAGTAGAGACTGAATTTGCAAAACATGCAAGCCTAGCTGCCAGAGCTGTTGTAGAACTTTCAAGGCAATATTGTGTTGATGATGGTGTTTCATTCCACTTAGTTTTGAAGGATGAAAGGTTGGAACATGGGCAATTATTTCCTTGAGATGGGAGTTTTAATTTTTCTGTTGGCAGGCAGTATTGGAACATGAAATTTAAGGATGCTACCTCTACTGCTCAAGCAGCGGCTGAGTTGGGAGAACATGCAAGCCTAGCTGCCAGAGCTGTTGGAGAACATTCAAGGCAATATTGTGTTGATGATGCTGGTTAATGCCACTTAGGTTTCAATAATGAAAGTTTGGAACATGGGCAAGCATTTCCGGGAGATGGTAATGGTAATTTTTCCGTTGGCAAGAAGAATTGAAACATGATACTTAAGGATGCTACCTATTTTGCACAAGAAGCGGCTGAGTTTGCAGAACATGCAAGCCTAGCTACCAGAGTTGTTGTAGAACTTTCAAGGAAATATTGTGTTGATGATGGTGGTTCATGCCACTTAGGTTTTAAGGATAAAAGGTTGGAACATGGGCAATCATTTCCTAGAGAGGGTAATGGTAATTTTTCAATTGGCAGGCAGAATTGGAACATGAAATTTAAGGATGGTACCTCTGCTGCTCAAGCAGCGGCTGAGTTTGCAGAACATACAGGCCTAGCTGCGAGAGCTGTTGTAGAACTTTCAAGGCAATACTGTGCTGATGTTGGTGGTTCATGCCACATAGTTTTCCAGGATGAAAGGTTGGAACATGGGAAATCATTTCCTTGAGATGGTAATGGTAAATTTTCTGTTGGCAGGTAGAATTGGAACATGAAATTTAAGGATGCTACCTCTGCTGCTCAATTAGCGAATGAGTTTGAAGAAAGCCTAGCTTCCAGAGCTGTTGTAGAACTTTCAAGGCAATATTTTAGTTGATGATGGTGGTTCATGCCACTTAGGTTTCAAGGATAAAAGGTTGGAACATGGGCAATCATTTCCTGGAGATGGTAAATTTTCTATTGGCAGGCAAAATTGGAACATGAAATTTAAGGATGCTACCTCTGCTGCTCAAGTAGCGACTGAGTTTGCAAAACATCCAAGCCTAGCTGCCAGAGCTATTGTAGAACTTTCAAGGCAAAATATTGTGTTGATGATGGTGGTTCATGCCACTTAGGTTTTAAGGATAAAAGGTTGAACATGGGCAATCATTTCCTGGAGATGGTAAATTTTCTATTGGCAGGCAGAATTGGAACATGAAATTTAAGGATGCTACCTCTTATGCTCAAGAAGCGGTTGAGTTCGCAGAACATGCAAGCCTAGCTGCCAGAGTTGTTGTAGAACTTTCAAGGGAATATTGTGTTGATAATGGTGGTTCATGCCACTTAGGTTTCAAGGATTAACGGTTGGAACATGGACAATCATTTCCTGGAGATGGTAATGGTAATGTTTCTATTGGCAGGCAGAATTGGAACATGAAATTTAAGGATGCTACCTCTGCTGCTCAAGTAGCGACTGAGTTTGCAGAGCATGCAAGTCTAGCTGCCAGAGCTGTTGTAGAACTTTCAAGGCAATATTGTGTTGATGATGGTGGTTTATGCCACTTAGGTTTCCAGGATAAAAGGTTGGAACATGGGCGATCATTTCCTTGAGATGGTAATGGTAATTTTTCTGTTGGCAGGCAGTATTGGAACATGAAATTTAAGGATGCTGCCTCTACTGCTCAAGCAGCGGCTGAATTTGGAGAACACGCAAGCCTAGCTGCCAGAGCTGTTTGAGAACATTCAAGGCAATATTGTGTTGATGATGGTGGTTAATGCCACTTAGGTTTCCAGGATGAAAGTTTGGAACATGGGCAAGCATTTCCGGGAGATGGTAATGGTAATTTTTCCGTTGGCAAGCAGAATTGAAACATGATATTTAAGGATGCTACCTCTGCTGCTCAAGCAGCGGCTGAGTTTACAGAACATCCAAGCCTAGCTGCCAGAGCTGTTGTAGAACTTTCAAGGCAATATTGTTTTGATGATGGTGGTTCATGCCACTTAGGTTTCAAGGATGAAAGGTTGGAACATGTGCAATCATTTCTTGGAGATGGTAATGGTAATTTTTCAATTGGCAGGCAGAATTGGAACATGAAATTTAAGGATGCTACCTCTGCTACTCAAGTAGAGACAGAGTTTGTAAAACATGCAAGCCTAGCTGCCAGAGCTGTTGTAGAACTTTCAAGGCAATATTGTGTTGATTATGGTGGTTCATTCCACTTAGTTTTGAAGGATGAAAGGTTGGAACATGGGCAATTATTTCCTTGAGATGGTAATGTTAATTTTTCTGTTGGCAGGCAGTATTGGAACATGAAATTTAAGGATGCTACCTCTACTGCTCAAGCAGCGGCTAAGTTTGGAGAACATGCAAGCCTAGCTGCCAGAGCTATTGGTGAACATTCAAGGCAATATTGTGTTGATGATGGTGGTTAATGCCACTTAGGTTTCAAGGATGAAAGTTTGGAACATGGGCAAGCATTTCCGGGAGATGGTAATGGTAATTTTTCCGTTGGCAAGCAGAATTGAAACATGATATTTAAGGATGCTACCTATTTTGCTCAAGAAGCGGCTGAGTTTGCAGAACATGCAAGCCTAGCTGCCAGAGTTGTTGTAGAACTTTCAAGGAAATATTGTGTTGATGATGGTGGTTCATGCCACTTAGGTTTTAAGGATAAAAGCTTGAACATGGGCAATCATTTCCTGGAGATGGTAAATTTTCTATTGGCAGGCAGAATTGGAACATGAAATTTAAGGATGCTACCTCTTATGCTCAAGAAGCGGTTGAGTTTGCAGAACATGCAAGCCTAGCTGCCAGAGTTGTTGTAGAACTTTCAAGGGAATATTGTGTTGATAATGGTGGTTCATGCCACTTAGGTTTCAAGGATTAACGGTTGGAACATGGACAATCATTTCCTGGAGATGGTAATGGTAATGTTTCTATTGGCAGGCAGAATTGGAACATGAAATTTAAGGATGCTACCTCTGCTGCTCAAGTAGCGACTGAGTTTGCAGAGCATGCAAGTCTAGCTGCCAGAGCTGTTGTAGAACTTTCAAGGCAATATTGTGTTGATGATGGTGGTTCATGCCACTTAGGTTTCCAGGATAAAAGGTTGGAACATGGGCGATCATTTCCTTGAGATGGTAATGGTAATTTTTCTGTTGGCAGGCAGTATTGGAACATGAAATTTAAGGATGCTGCCTCTACTGCTCAAGCAGCGGCTGAGTTTGGAGAACATGCAAGCCTAGCTGCCAGAGCTGTTGGAGAACATTCAAGGCAATATTGTGTTGATGATGGTGGTTAATGCCACTTAGGTTTCAAGGATGAAAGTTTGGAACATGGGCAAGCATTTCCGGGAGATGGTAATGGTAATTTTTCCGTTGGCAAGAAGAATTGAAACATGATATTTAAGGATGCTACCTCTGCTGCTCAAGCAGCGGCTGAGTTTACAGAACATGCAAGCCTAGCTGCCAGAGCTATTGTAGAACTTTCAAGGCAATATTGTGTTGATGATGGTGGTTCATGCCAATTTGGTTTCAAGGATAAAAGGTTAGAACATGGGCAATCATTTCCTGGAGATGGTAAATTTTCAATTGGCAGGCAGAATTGGAAAAAATGAAATTTAAGAATGCTACCTCTTATGCTTAAGAAGCGGTTGAGTTTGCAGAATATGCAAGCCTAGCTGCCAGAGTTGTTTTAGAACTTTCAAGGGAATATTGTGTTGGTAATGGTGGTTCATGCCACTTAGGTTGCAAGGATTAAAAGTTGGAACATGGGCAATCATTTCCTGGAGATGGTAATGGTAATGTTTCTATTGGCAGGCAGAATTGGAACATGAAATTTAAGGATGCTACCTACTGCTCAAGTAGCGACTGAGTTTGCAGAGCATGCAAGTCTAGCTGCCAGAGCTATTGTAAACTTTCAAGGCAATATTGTGTTGATGATGGTGGTTAATGCCACTTAGGTTTCAAGGATAAAAGGTTGGAACATGGGCAATCATTTCCTTGAGATGGTAATGGTAATGTTCTGTTGGCAGGCAGTATTGGAACATGAAATTTAAGGATGATACCTCTGCTGCTCAAGCAGCGGCTGAGTTTGGAGAACATGCAAGCCTAGCGGCCAGAGCTATTGGAGAACTTTCTAGGCAAAATTGTGTTGATGATGGTGGTTCATGCCACTTAGGTTTCAAGGATAAAAGGTTGGAACATGGGCAATCATTTCCTGGAGATGGTAAATTTTCTATTGGCAGGCAGAATTGGAACATGAAATTTAAGGATGCTACCTCTTATGCTCAAGAAGCGGTTGAGTTTGCAGAACATGCAAGCCTAGCTGCCAGAGTTGTTGTAGAACTTTCAAGGGAATATTGTGTTGATAATGGTGGTTCATGCCACTTAGGTTTCAAGGATTAACGGTTGGAACATGGGCAATCATTTCCTGGAGATGGTAATGGTAATGTTTCTATTGGCAGGCAGAATTGGGACATGAAATTTAAGGATGCTACCTCTGCTGCTCAAGTAGCGACTGAGTTTGCAGAGCATGCAAGTCTAGCTGCCAGAGCTGTTGTAGAACTTTCAAGGCAATATTGTGTTGATGATGGTGGTTAATGCCACTTAGGTTTCAAGGATAAAAGGTTGGAACATGGGCAATCATTTCCTTGAGATGGTAATGGTAATTTTTCTGTTGGCAGGCAGTATTGGAACATGAAATTTAAGGATGCTACCTCTACTGCTCAAGCAGCGGCTGAGTTTGGAGAACATGCAAGCCCAGCTGCCAGAGCTGTTGGAGAACTTTCAAGGCAAAATTGTGTTGATGATGGTTGTTCATGCCACTTAGGTTTCAAGGATGAAAGGTTGGATCATGGGCAAGCATTTCCTTGAGATTGTAATGGTAATTCTTCTGTTGGCAATCAGAATTGGAACATGAAATTTAAGGATGCTACCTCTGCTGCTCAAGTAGAGGCTGAGTTTGCAGAACATCCACGCCTAGCTGCCAGTGCTGTTGTAGAACTTTCAAGGCAATATTGTGTTGATGATAGTGGTTCATGCCACTTAGGTTTCAAGGATGAAAGGTTAGAACATGGGCAATCATTTCCTGAAGATGGTAATGGCAATTTGTCTATTGGCAGGAAGTATAGGAACATGAAATTTAAGGATGCTACCTCTGCTGCTCAAGTAGCGACTGAATTTGCAGAACATGCAAGCCTAGCCACCAGAGCTGTTGTAGAACTTTCAAGGCAATATTGTGTTGATGATGGTGGTTAATTCCACTTAGTTTTCAAGGATGAAAGGTTGGAACATGGGCAATCATTTCCTTGAGATGGTAATGTTAATTTTTCTGTTGGCAGGCAGTATTGGAACAAGAAATTTAAGGATGCTGCCTCTACTGCTCAAGCAGCGGCTGAGTTTGGAGAACATGCAAGCCTTGCTGCCAGAGCTTTTGGAGAACCTTCAAGGCAATATTGTGTTGATGATGGTGGTTCATGCCACTTAGGTTTCAAGGATAAAAGGTTAGAACATGGGCAAGCATTTCCTGGAGATGGTAATGGTAATTTTTCCGTTGGCAAGCAGAATTGGAACATGAAATTTAAGGATGCTACCTATGTTGCTCAAGCATCGGCTGAGTTTGCAGAACATGCAAGCCTAGCTGCCAGAGCTGTTGTATAACTTTCAAGGCAATATTGTGTTGATGATGGTGGTTCATGCCACTTAGGTTTCAAGGATAAAAGGTTGGAACATGTGCAATCATTTCCTAGAGAGGGTAGTGGTAATTTTTTTGTTGGTAGGCAGAATTGGAACATGAAATTTAAGGATGCTACCTCTGCTGCTCAAGCCGCGGTTGAGTTTGCAGAACATGTAAGCCTAGATGCCATAGTTGTTGTAGAACTTTCAAGGCAATATTATGTTGATGATAGTGGTTCATACCACTTAGGTTTCAAGGATGAAAGGTTGGAACATGGGCATTCATTTCCTTCATATGGTAATGGTAATTTTTCTATTGGCAGGAAGAAATGGAACATGAAATATAAGAATGCTACCTCTGCTGCTCAAGTAGAGACTGAATTTGTAAAACATGCAAGCCTAGCTGCCAGAGCTGTTGTAGAACTTTCAAGGCAATATTGTGTTGATGATGGTGGTTCATTCCACTTAGTTTTGAAGGATGAAAGGTTGGAACATGGGCAATTATTTCCTTGAGATGGGAGTTTTAATTTTTCTGTTGGCAGGCAGTATTGGAACATGAAATTTAAGGATGCTACCTCTACTGCTCAAGCAGCGGCTGAGTTGGGAGAACATGCAAGCCTAGCTGCTAGAGCTGTTGGAGAACATTCAAGGCAATATTGTGTTGATGATGCTGGTTAATGCCACTTAGGTTTCAAGGATGAAAGTTTGGAACATGGGCAAGCATTTCCGGGAGATGGTAATGGTAATTTTTCCGTTGGCAAGAAGAATTGAAACATGATACTTAAGGATGCTACCTATTTTGCACAAGAAGCGGCTGAGTTTGCAGAACATGCAAGCCTAGCTACCAGAGTTGTTGTAGAACTTTCAAGGAAATATTGTGTTGATGATGGTGGTTCATGCCACTTAGGTTTTAAGGATAAAAGGTTGGAACATGGGCAATCATTTCCTAGAGAGGGTAATGGTAATTTTTCAATTGGCAGGCAGAATTGGAACATGAAATTTAAGGATGGTACCTCTGCTGCTCAAGCAGCGGCTGAGTTTGCAGAACATACAGGCCTAGCTGCGAGAGCTGTTGTAGAACTTTCAAGGCAATACTGTGCTGATGTTGGTGGTTCATGCCACATAGTTTTCCAGGATGAAAGGTTGGAACATGGGCAATCATTTCCTTGAGATGGTAATGGTAAATTTTCTGTTGGCAGGTAGAATTGGAACATGAAATTTAAGGATGCTACCTCTGCTGCTCAATTAGCGAATGAGTTTGAAGAAAGCCTAGCTTCCAGAGCTGTTGTAGAACTTTCAAGGCAATATTTTAGTTGATGATGGTGGTTCATGCCACTTAGGTTTCAAGGATAAAAGGTTGGAACATGGGCAATCATTTCCTGGAGATGGTAAATTTTCTATTGGCAGGCAGAATTGGAACATGAAATTTAAGGATGCTACCTCTGCTGCTCAAGTAGCGACTGAGTATGCAAAACATCCAAGCCTAGCTGCCAGAGCTATTGTAGAACTTTCAAGGAAATATTGTGTTGATGATGGTGGTTCATGCCACTTAGGTTTCAAGGATGAAAGGTTGGAACATGGGCAAGCATTTCCTGGAGATGGTAATGGTAATTTTTCTATTGGCAGGCAGAATTGGAATATGAAATTTAAGGATGCTACCTATGTTGCTCAAGCACCGGCTGAGTTTGCAGAACATGCAAGCCTAACTGCCAGAGGTGTTGTAGAACTTTCAAGCCAATATTGTGTTGATGATGGTGGTTCATGCCACTTAGGTTTCAAGGATGAAAGGTTGGAACATGGGCAAGCATTTCCTGGAGATGTTAATGGTAATTTTTCCGTTGGGAGGCAAAATTGGAACATGAAATTTAAGGAAGCTACCTATGTTTGACAAGCAGCGGCTGAGTTTGCAGAACATGCAAGCCTAGCTGCCAGTACTATTGTATAACTTTCAAGGCAATATTGTGTTGATGATGGTGGTTCATGCCACTTAGGTTTCAAGGATAAAAGGTTGGAACATGGGCAATAATTTCCTAGAGAGGGTAGTGGTAATTTTTTTGTTGGTAGGCAGAATTGGACACGAAATTTAAGGATGCTACCTCTGCTGCTCAAGCCGCGGCTGAGTTTGCAGAACATGCAAGCCTAGATGCCATGGCTGTTGTAGAACTTTCTAGGCAATATTATGTTGATGATAGTGGTTCATGCCACTTAGGTTACAAGGATGAAAGGTTTGAACATGGGCAATCATTTGCTTCATATGGTAATGGTAATTTTTCTATTGGCAGGAAGAAATGGAAGATGAAATTTAAAGATGCTACCTCTGCTGCTCAATTAGCGACTGAATTTGCAGAACATGCAAGCCTAGCTGCCAGAGCTGTTGTAGAACTTTCAAGGCAATATTGTGTTGATGATGGTGGTTCATTCCACTTAGTTTTGAAGGATGACAGGTTGGAACATGGGCAATCATTTCCTGGAGATGGTAATGTTAATTTTTCTGTTGGCAGACAGTATTGGAACATGAAATTTAAGGATGCTACCTCTACTGCTCAAGCAGCGGCTGAGTTTGGAGAACATGCAAGCTGAGCTGCTAGAGTTGTTGGAGAACTTTCAAGGCAATATTGTGTTGATGATGGTGGTTAATGCCACTTAGATTTCAAGGACGAAAGGTTGGAACATGGGGAAGCATTTTCGGGAGATGGTAATGGTAATTTTTCCGTTGGCAAGCAGAATTGGAACATGAAATTTAAGGATGCTACCTATTTTGCTCAAGCAACGGCTGAGTTTGCACAACATGCAAGCCTAGCTGCCAGAGCTGTTGTAGAACTTTCAAGGAAATATTGTGTTGATGATGGTGGTTCAAGCCACTTAGGTTTCCAGGATAAAAGGTTGGAACATGGGCAATCATTTCCTAGAGAGGGTAATGGTAATTTTTCTGTTCGTAGGTAGAATTGGAACATGAAATTTAAGGATGCTACCTCTGCTGCTCAAGCCGCGGCTGAGTTTACAGAACATGCAAGCCTAGCTGACATAGCTGTTGTAGAACTTTCAAGGCAATATTGTGTTGATGATAGTGGTTCATGCCACTAAGGTTTCAAGGATGAAAGGTTGGAACTTGGGCAATCATTGCCTTGAGATGGTAATAGTAATGGTAATTTTTCTGGGGGCAGGTAGAATTGGAACATAAAATTTAAGGATGCTGCCTCTGCTGCTCAAGCAGCGGATGAGTTTGCAGAACATGCAGGCCTAGCTGCCAGAGCTGTTGTAGAACATTCAAGGCAATACTGTGTTGATGATGGTAGTTCATGCCATATAGTTTCCAAGGATGAAAGGTTGGAACATGGGCAATCATTTCCTAGAGATGGTAATGGTAATTTTTCTGTTGGCAGGCAGTATTGGAACATGAAATTTAAGGATGCTACCTCTGCTGCTCAAGCAGCGGCTGAGTTTGGAGAACATGCAAGCCTAGCTGACAGAGCTATTGGAGAACTTTCAAGGTAAAATTATGTTGATGATGGTGGTTCATGCCACTTAGGTTTCAAGGATAAAAGGTTGGAACATGGGCAATCATTTCCTGGAGATGGTAAATTTTTTATTGGCAGGCACATTTGGAACATGAAATTTAAGGATGCTACCTCTGCTGCTCAAGTAGCGGCTAAGTTTGAAAAACATCCAAGCCTAGCTGCCAGAGCAGTTGTAGAACTTTCAAGGAAATATTGTGTTGATGGTGGTGGTTCATGCCACTCAGGTTTCAACGATGAAAGGTTGGAACACAGGCAATCATTTCCTGGAGATGGTAATGGTAATTTTTCTATTGGCAGGCAGAATTGGAACATGAAATTTAAGGATGCTACCTCTGCTGCTCAAGTAGCGACTGAATTTGTAGAACATGCAAGCCTAGCTACTAGAGCTATTGTAGAACTTTCAAGGCAATATTGTGTTGATGATGGTAGTTCATGCCACTTAGTGTTCAAGGATGAAAGGTTGGAACATGGGCAATCATTTCCTTGAGATGGTAATGGTAATTTTTCTGTTGGCAGGCAGTATTGGAACATGAAATTTAAGGATTCTACCTCTGCTGCTCAAGCCGCGGCTGAGTTTGTAGAAAATGCAAGCCTAGCTGCCATAGTTGTTATAGAACTTTCAAGGCAATATTGTGTTGATGATAGTGGTTCATGCCACTTAGGTTTCAAGGATGAAAGGTTGGAACGTGGGCAATCATTTCCTGGAGATGGTAATGGTATTGGTAATTTTTCTGTTGGCTGGTAGAATTGGAACATGAAATTTAAGGATGCTACCTCTGCTGCTCAAGCAGCGGCTGAGTTTGCAGAACATGCAGGCCTAGCTGCCAGAGCTGTTGTAGAACTTTGAAGGCACAATTGGAACATGAAATTTAAGGATGCTACCTCTGCTGCTCAAGTAGTGACTGAGTTTGCAGAACATGCAAGCCTAGCTGCCAGAGCTGTTGTAGAACTTTCAAGGCAATATTGTGTTGATGATGGTGGTTCATGCCACTTAGGTTTCAAGGATAAAAGGTTGGAACATGGGCAATCATTTCCTAGAGAGTGTAATGGTAATTGTTCTGTTGGTAGGCAGAAGTGGAACATGAAATTTAAGGATGCTACCTCTGCTGCTCAAGTCGCGGCTGAGTTTACAGAACATGCAAGCCTAGCTGACATAGCTGTTGTAGAACTTTCAAGGCAATATTGTGTTGATGATAGTGGTTCATGCCACTAAGGTTTCAAGGATGAAAGGTTGGAACATGGTCAATCATTGCCTTGAGATGGTAATAGTAATGGTAATTTTTCTGGTGGCAGGTAAAATTGGAACATGAAATTTAAGGATGCTACCTCTGCTGCTCAAGCAGCGGCTGAGTTTGCAGAACATGCAGGCCTAGCTGCCAGAGCTGTTGTAGAACTTTCAAGGCAATACTGTGTTGATGATGGTAGTTCATGCCACATAGTTTTCAAGGATGAAAGGTCGGAACATGGGCAATCATTTCCTTGAGATGGAAATGGTAATTTTTCTATTGGCAGGCAGTATTAGAACATGAAATTTAAGTATGCTACCTCTGCTGCTCAAGCAACGACTGAGTTTGGAGAACATGCAAGCCTAGCTGGCAGAGCTGTTGGAGATCTTTCAAGGCAATATTGTGTTGATGATGGTGGTTCATGCCGCTTAGGTTTCAAGGATGAAATTTTGGTACATGGGCAAGTATTTCCTGGAGATTGTAATGGTAATTTTTTTATTGGCAAGCAGAATTGGAAGATGAAATTTAAGGATGCTACCTCTGCTGCTCAAGCAGCGGCTGAGTTAGCAGAACATGCAAGTCTAGCTGCCAGAGTTATTGTAGAACTTTCAAGGCAATATTGTGTTAATGATGGTTGTTCATGCCACTTAGGTTTCAAGGATAAAAGGTTGGAACATGGGCAATCATTTCTTTGAGATGTTAATGGTAATTTTTCTATTGGCAGGTAGTATTGGAACATGAAATTGAAGGATGCTACCTCTGCTGCTCAAGCAGCGGCTGAGTTTGGAGAATACGCAAGCCTAGATGCCAGAGCTGTTGTAGAACTTTCAAGGCAATATTGTGTTGATGATGGTGGTTCATTCCACTTACTTTTCAAGGATGAAAGGTTGGAAAATGGGCAATCATTTCCTTGAGATGGAAATGGAAATTTTTCTGTTAGCAGGCAGTATTGGAACATGAAATTTAAGGATGCTACCTCTGCTGCTCAACCAGCAACTGAGTTTGGAGAACATGCAAGCCTAGCTGCCAGAGCTGTTGGAGAACTTTCAAGGCAATATTGTGTTGATGATGGTGGTTCATTCCACTTAGTTTTCAAGGATGAAAGGTTGGAACATGGCAATCATTTCCTTGAGATGGAAATGGTAATTTTTCGGTTGGCAGGCAGTATTGGAACATGAAATTTAAGGATGCTACCTCTGCTGCTCAAGCAGCGGCTGAGTTTGGAGAACATGCAAGCCTAGCTGCCAGAGCTGTTGGAGATCTTTCAAGGCAATATTGTGTTGATGATGGTGGTTCATACCACTTAGGTTTCAAGGATGAAAGGTTGGAACATGGGCAAGCATTTCCTAGAGATTGTAATGGTAATTCTTTTATTGGCAAGCAGAATTGGAAGATTAAATTTAAGGATGCTACCTCTGCTGCTCAAGCAGCGGCTGAGTTAGCAGAAAAATGCAAGCGTAGCTGCCAGAGTTGTTGTAGAACTTTCAAGGCAATATTGTGTTAATGATGGTGGTTCATGCCACTTAGGTTTCAAGGATAAAAGGTTGGAACATGTGCAATCATTTCCTTGAGATGTTAATGGTAATTTTTCTATTGGCATGCAGTATTGGAACATGAAATTTAAGGATGCTACCTTTGCTGCTCAAGCAGCGGCGGAGTTTGGAGAACATGCAAGTCTAGCTGCCTGAGCTATTGTAGAACTTTCAAGGCATTATTAAGTTGATGATGGTGGTTCATGCCACATAGTTTTCAAGGATCAAATGTTGGAACATGGGCAATCATTTCCTTGAGATGGAAATGGTAATTTTTCTGTTGGCAGGTAGAATTGGAACTTGAAATTTAAGGATGCTACCTCTGCTGCTCAATTAGCGACTGAGTTTGCAGAACATGCAAGACTAGCTGCCAGAGCTGTTGTAGAACTTTCAAGGCAATACTGTGTTGATGATGGTAGTTCATGCCACATAGTTTTCAAGGATGAAAGGTTGGAACATGGGCAATCATTTCCTTGAGATGGAAATGGTAATTTTTCTGTTGGCAGGCAGTATTAGAACATGAAATTTAACGATGCTACCTCTGCTGCTCAAGCAACGGCTGAGTTTGGAGAACATGCAAGCCTAGCTGCCAGAGCTGTTGGAGATCTTTCAAGGCAATATTGTGTTGATGATGGTGGTTCATGCCGCTTAGGTTTCAAGGATGAAATTTTGGTACATGGGCAAGTATTTCCTGGAGATTGTAATGGTAATTTTTTTATTGGCAAGCAGAATTGGAAGATGAAATTTAAGGATGCTACCTCTGCTGCTCAAGCAGCGGCTGAGTTAGCAGAACATGCAAGTCTAGCTGCCAGAGTTATTGTAGAACTTTCAAGGCAATATTGTGTTAATGATGGTGGTTCAGGCCACTTAGGTTTCAAGGATAAAAGGTTGGAACATGGGCAATCATTTCTTTGAGATGTTAATGGTAATTTTTCTATTGGCAGGTAGTATTGGAACAGGAAATTGAAGGATGCTACCTTTGCTACTCAAGCAGCGGCTGAGTTTGGAGAATACGCAAGCCTAGCTGCCAGAGCTGTTGTAGAACTTTCAAGGCAATATTGTGTTGAAAGGTTGGAAAATGGGCTATCATTTCCTTGAGATGGAAATGGAAATTTTTCTGTTGGCAGGCAGTATTGGAACATGAAATTTAAGGATGCTACCTCTGCTGCTCAACCAGCAACTGAGTTTGGAGAACAAGCAAGCCTAGCTGCCAGAGCTGTTGGAGAACTTTCAAGGCAATATTGCGTTGATGATGGTGGTTCATTCCACTTAGTTTTCAAGGATGAAAGGTTGGAACATGGCAATCATTTCCTTGAGATGGAAATGGTAATTTTTCGGTTGGCAGGCAATATTGGAACATGAAATTTAAGGATGCTACCTCTGCTGCTCAAGCAGCGGCTGAGTTTGGAGAACATGCAAGCCTAGCTGCCAGAGCTGTTGGAGATCTTTCAAGGCAATATTGTGTTGATGATGGTGGTTCATACCACTTAGGTTTCTAGGATGAAAGGTTGGAACATGGGCAAGCATTTCCTAGAGATTGTAATGGTAATTCTTTTATTGGCAAGCAGAATTGGAAGATTAAATTTAAGGATGCTACCTCTGCTGCTCAAGCAGCGGCTGAGTTAGCAGAAAAATGCAAGCCTAGCTGCCAGAGTTGTTGTAGAACTTTCAAGGCAATATTGTGTTAATGATGGTGGTTCATGCCACTTAGGTTTCAAGGATAAAAGGTTGGAACATGGGCAATCATTTCCTTGAGATGTTAATGGTAATTTTTCTATTGGCAGGCAGTATTGGAACATGAAATTTAAGGATGCTACCTCTGCTGCTCAAGCAGCGGCTGAGTTTGGAGAACATGCAAGTCTAGCTGCCTGAGCTGTTGTAGAACTTTCAAAGCATTATTAAGTTGATGATGGTGGTTCATGCCACATAGTTTTCAAGGATCAAATGTTGGAACATGGGCAATCATTTCCTTGAGATGGAAATGGTAATTTTTCTGTTGGCAGGTAGAATTGGAACTTGAAATTTAAGGATGCTACCTCTGCTGCTCAATTAGCGACTGAGTTTGCAGAACATGCAAGACTAGCTGCCAGAGCTGTTGTAGAACTTTCAAGGCAATATTTTAGTTGATGATGGTGGTTCATGAAACTTAGGTTTCAAGGATAAAAGATTGGAACATGGGCAATCATTTCCTGGAGATGGTAAAGTTTCTATTGGCAGGCACAATTGTAACATGAAATATAAGGGTGCTACCTCTGCTGCTCAAGTAGCGGCTGAGTTTGCAAAACATCCAAGCCTAGCTGCCAGAGCTGTTGTAGAACTTTCAAGGCAATATTGTGTTGATGATGGTGGTTCATACAACTTAGGTTTCAAGGATGAAAGGTTGGAACATGGGCAATCATTTCCTGGAGATGGTAATGGTAATTTTTCTATTGGCAGGCAGAATTGGAACATGAAATTTAAGGATGCTACCTCTGCTGCTCAAGTAGCGACTGAGCTTGTAGAACATGCAAGCCTAGCTGCAAGATCTGTTGTAGAACTTTCAAGGCAATATTGTATTGATGATGGTAGTTCATGCCACTTAGGTTTCAAGGATAAAAGGTTGGAACATGGGCAATCATTTCCTTGAGATGGTAAAGAAATTTAAGGATGCTACCTATGCTGCTCAAAAACCGGCTGAGTTTGCAGAACATGCAAGCTTAGCTGCCAGAGATGTTGTAGAACTTTCAAGGCAACATTGTGTTGATGATGGTGGTACATACCACTTAGGTTTCAAGGATGAAAGGTTGGAACGTGGGCAATTATTTCGTGGAGAGGATAGTGGTAATTTTTCTGTTGGCAGTTAGAATTGGAACATGAAATTTAAGGATGCTACCTCTGCTGCTCAAGCAGCGGCTGATTTTGGAGAATATGCAAGCCTAGCTGCCAGAGCTGTTGGAGAACTTTCAAGGCAATATTGTGTTGAAGATGGTGGTTCATGCCACATAGTTTTCAAGCATGAAAGGTTGGAAGATGGGCAATCCTTTCCTTGAGATGGAAATGGTAATTTTTCTGTTGGCAGGCAGTATTGGAAGATGAAATTTAAGGATGCTACCTCTGCTGCTCAAGCAGCGGCTGAGTTTGGAGAACATGCAAGCCTAGTTGCCAGAGCTGTTGGAGAACTTTCAAGGCAATATTGTGTTGATGATGGTGGTTCATGCCACTTAGGTTTCAAGGATGAAAGGTTGGAACATGGGCAAGCAATTCCTTGAGATTGTAATGGTAATTCTTCTGTTGGCAATCAGAATTGGAACATGAAATTTAAGGATGCTACCTCTGCTGCTCAAGCAGCGGCTGAGTTTGTAGAACATGCAAGCCTAGCTTCCTGAGCTGTTGTAGAACTTTCAAGGCAATATTGTGTTGATGATGTTGGTTCTTGCCACTTAGGTTTCAAGGATAAAAGGTTGGAACATGGGAAATCATTTCCTTGAGATGGTAATGAAATTTAAGGATGCTACCTCTACTACTCAAGCAGTGGCTGAGTTTGGAGAACATACAAGCCTAGCAGCGAGAGCTGTTTGAGAACCTTCAAGGCAATATTGTGTTGATGATGGTGGTTAATGACACCTGGATTTCATGGATGAAAGTTTGGAACATGGGCAAGCATTTCCTGGAGATGGTAATGATAATATTTTCGTTGGCAGAACATGCAAGCCTAGCTGCCAGAGCTGTTGTAGAACTTTCAAGGCAATATTGTGTTGATGATGGTGGTTCATGCTACTTAGGTTTCAAGGATAAAAGGTTGGAACATGGGCAATCATTTCATAGAGAGGCTAGTGGTTATTTTTCTTTTAGTAGGCAGAATTGGAACATGATATTTAAGGATGCTAACTCTGCTGCTCAAGCTGCGGCTGAGTTTGCAGAACATGCAAGCCTAGATGCCATAGCTGTTGTAGAACTTTCAAGGCAATATTATGTTGATGATAATGGTTCATGCCACTTAGGTTTCAAGGATGAAAGGTTGGAACATGGGAAATCATTTCCTTGAGATGGTAATTGTAATTTTTCTATTGGCAGGAAGAATTGGTATATGAAATTTAAGGATGCTACCTCTGCTGCTCAAGTAACGGCTGAGTTTGCAGAGCATGCAAGCCTAGCTGCCAGAGTTGTTGTAGAACTTTCAAGGCAATATCGTGTTGATGATGGTGGTTCATGCCACTTAGGTTTCAAGGATAAAAGTTTGGAACATGGGCAATCATTTCCTGGAGATGTTAATGGTAATTTTTCTATTGGCAGGCAGTATTGGAACATGAAATTTAAGGATGCTACCTCTGCTGCTCAAGCAGCGGCTGAGTTTGGAGAACATGCAAGCCTAGCTGCCTGAGCTGTTGTAGAACTTTCATGGCATTATTAAGTTGATGATGGTGGTTGATGCCACATAGTTTTCAAGGATCAAATGTTGGAACATGGGCAATCATTTCCTTGAGATGGTAATGGTAATTTTTTTGTTGACAGGTAGAATTGGAACTTGAAATTTAAGGATGCTACCTCTGTTGCTCAATTAGCGACTGAGTTTGCAGAACATGCAAGACTAGCTGCCAGAGCTGTTGTAGAACTTTAAAGGCAATATTTTAGTTGATGATTGTGGTTCATGAAACTTAGGTTTCAAGGATAAAAGATTGGAACATGGGCAATCATTTCCTGGAGATGGTAAAGTTTCTATTGGCAGGCACAATTGTAACATGAAATATAAGGGTGCTACCTCTGCTGCTCAAGTAGCGGCTGAGTTTGCAAAACATCCAAGCCTAGCTGCCAGAGCTGTTGTAGAACTTTCAAGGAAATATTGTGTTGATGATGGTGGTTCATGCCACTTGGGTTTCAAGGATGAAAGGTTGGAACAAGGGAAATCATTTCCTTTAGATGGTAATGGTAATTTTTCTATTGGCAGGCAGAATTGGAACATGAAATTTAAGGATGCTACCTCTGCTGCTCAAGTAGCGACTAAGCTTGTAGAACATGCAAGCCTAGCTGCAAGATCTGTTGTAGAACTTTCAAGGCAATATTGTATTGATGATGGTAGTTCATGCCACTTAGGTTTCAAGGATAAAAGTTTGGAACATGGGCAATCATTTCCTTGAGATGGTAATGAAATTTAAGGATGCTACCTATGCTGCTCAAAAACCGGCTGAGTTTGCAGAACATGCAAGCTTAGCTGTCAGAGATGTTGTAGAACTTTCAAGGCAATATTGTGTTGATGATGGTGGTACATACCACTTAGGTTTCAAGGATGAAAGGTTGGAACGTGGGCAATTATTTCCTGGAGAGGATAGTGGTAATTTTTCTATTGGCAGTTAGAATTGGAACATGAAATTTACGGATGCTACCTCTGCTGCTCAAGCAGCGGCTGAGTTAGCAGAACATGCAAGCCTAGCTGCCAAAGCTGTTGTAGAACTTTCAAGGCAATATTGTATTGAAGATGATGGTTCATGCCTCATAGTTTTCAAGGATGAAAGATTGGAAGATGGGCAATCCTTTCCTTGAGATGGAAATGGTAATTTTTCTGTTGTCAGGCAGTATTGGAACATGAAATTTAAGGAGGCTACCACTGCTGCTCAAGCAACGGCTGAGTTTGGAGAACATGCAAGCCTAGCTGCCAGAGCTGTTGGAGAACTTTCAAGGCAATATTGTGTTGATGATGGTGGTTCATGCGACTTAGGTTTCAAGGATGAAAGGTTGGAACATGGGCAAGCATTTCCTTGAGATTGTAATGGTAATTCTTCTGTTGGCAATCAGAATTGGAACATGAAATTTAAGGATGCTACCTCTGCTGCTCAAGCAGCGGCTGAGTTTGCAGAACATGCAAGCCTAGCTTCCATAGCTGTTGTAGAACTTTCAAGGCGATATTGTGTTGATGATGGTGGTTCATCCCACTTAGGTTTCAAGGATAATAGGTTGGAACATGGGCAATCGTTTCCTAGAGAGGGTAATGGTAATTTTTCTGTTGGCAGGCAGAATTGGAACATGAAATTTAAGGATGCTACCTCTGCTGCTCAAGCCGCGACTGAGTTTGCAGAACATGCAAGCCTAGCTGCCATAGTTGTTGTAGAACTTTCAAGGCAATATTGTGTTGATGATAGTGGTTCATGCCACTTAGGTTTCAAGGATGAAAGGCTTGAACATGGGCAATCATTTCCTAGAGATGGTAATGGTAATTTTTCTGTTGGCACGTAGAATTGGAACATGAAATTTAAGGATGCTACCTCAGCTGCTCAAGCAGCGGCTGAGTTTGCAGAACATGCAGGCCTAGCTTCCAGAGATGTTGTAGAACTTTCAAGGCACTATTTTAGTTGATGATGGTGGTTCATGCAACTTAGGTTTCAAGGATAAAAGGTTGGAACATGGGCAATCATTTCCTGGAGATGGTAAATTTTCTATTGGCAGGCACAATTGGAACATTAAATTTAAGGATGCTACCTCTGCTGCTCAAGTAGCGGCTGAGTTTGCAAAACATCCAAGCCTAGCTGCCATAGCTGTTGTAGAACTTTCAAGGCAATATTGCGTTGATGATGGTGGTTCATGCCACTTATGTTTCAAGGATGAAAGGTTGGAACATGGGCAATCATTTCCTGGAGATGGTAATGGTAATTTTTCTATTGGCAGGCAGAATTGGAACATGAAATTTAAGGATGCTACCTCTGCTGCTCAAGTAGCGACTGAGTTTGCTGAACATGCAAGCCTAGCTGCCAGATCTGTTGTAGAACTTTCAAGGCAATATTGTGTTGATGATGGTAGTTCATGCCACTTTGTGTTCAAGGATGAAAGGTTGGAACATGGGCAATCATTTCCGTGAGATGGTAATGGTAATTTTACTGTTGGCAGGAAGTATTGGACCATAAAATTTAAGGATGCTACCTATGCTGCTCAAGTAGCGGCTCAGTTTGGAGAACATGCAAGCCTAGCTGCCAGAGCTATTGGAGAACTTTCAAGGCAATATTGTGTTGATGATGGTGGTTCATCCCACTTGGTTTTCAAGGATGAAAGGTTGGAACATTGGCAAGCATTTCCTGGAGATGGTAATGGTAATTTTTCCGTTGTGAAGCAGAATTGGAACATGAAATTTAAGGATGCTACCTACGCTTCTAAATAAGTGGCTGAGTTTGCAGAACATGCAAGCCTGGCTGCCAGAGCTGTTGTAGAACTTTCAATGCAATATTGTGTTGATGATGGTGGTTCATGCCACTTAGGTTTCAAGGATAAAAGGTTGGAACATGGGCAATCGTTTCCTAGAGAGGGTAATGGTAATTTTTCTGTTGGCAGGCAGAATTGGAACATGAAATTTAAGGATGCTACCTCTGCTATTCAAGCCGCGACTGAGTTTGTAGAACATGCAAGCCTAGCTGCCATAGTTGTTGTCGAACTTTCAAGGCAATATTGTGTTGATGATAGTGGTTCATGCCACTTAGGTTTGAAGGATGAAAGGCTGGAAAAAGGGCAATCATTTCCTAGAGATGGTAATGGTAATTTTTCTGTTGGCAGGTAGAATTGGAACATGAAATTTAAGGATGCTACCTCTGCTGCTCAAGCAGCGGCTGAGTTTGCAGAACATGCAAGCCTAGCTGCCAAAGCTGTTGTAGAACTTTCAAGACAATATTGAGTTGATGATGGTGGTTCATGCCACTTAGGTTTCAAGGATGAATGGTTGGAACATGGGCAATCATTTCCTGGAGATGGTAATGGTAATTTTTCAATTGGTAGACAGAATTGGAACATGAAATTTAAGGATGCTACCTCTGCTGCTCAAGTAGCGACTGAGTTTGCACAACATGCAAGCCTAGCTGCCAGATCTGTTGTAGAACTTTCAAGGCAATATTGTGTTGATGATGGTAGTTCATGCCACTTAGTGTTCAAGAATGAAAGGTTGGAACATGGGCAATCATTTCCGTGAGATGGTAATGGTAATTTTACTGTTGGCAGGAAGTATTGGACCATAAAATTTAAGGATGCTACCTAAATTGCTCAAGCAGCGGCTCAGTTTGGAGAACATGCAAGCCTAGCTGCCAGAGCTATTAGAGAACTTTCAAGGCAATATTGTGTTGATGATGATGGTTCATGCCACTTAGGTTTCAAGGATGAAAGGTTGGAACATTGGCAGGCATTTCCTGGAGATTGTAATGGTAATTTTTCCGTTGGGAAGCAGAATTGGAACATGAAATTTAAGGATGCTACCTATGCTGCTAAAGCTGCGGCTGAGTTTGCAGAACATGCAAGCCTAGCTGCTACAGCTGTTGTAGAACTTTCAAGGCAATATGGTGTTGATGATAGTGGTTCATGCCACTTAGGTTTCAAGGAAGAAAGGTTGGAACATGGGCAATCATTTCCCGTAGATGGTACTGGTAATTGTTCTATTGGCAGGTAGAATTGGAACATGAAATTTAAGGATGCTACCTCTACTGCTCAAGCAGTGGTTGAGTTTGGAGAACATGCAAGCCTAGCTGCCAGAGCTGTTGGAGAACTTTCAAGGCAATATTGTGTTGATGATGGTGGTACATGCCACTTAGGTTTCAAGGATGTAAGGTTGGAACATAGGCAAGCATTTCCTGGACATGGTAATGGTAATTTTTCCCTTGGCAGGCAGAATTGGAACATAAAATTTGAGGATGCTACCTCTGCTGCTCAAGTAGCGGCTGAGTTAGCAGAACATGCAAGCCTAGCTGCCAGAGCTGTTGTAGAACTTTCAAGGCAATACTGTGTTGATGATGGTGGTTCATGCCACATAGTTTTCAAGGATGAAAGGTTGGAACATGGGCAATCATTTCCTTGAGATGGTAATGGTAATTTTTCTGTTGGCAGGTAGAATTGGAACTTGAAATTTAAGGATGCTACCTCTGCTGCTCAATTATCGACTGAGTTTGCAGAACATGCAAGACTAGCTGCCAGAGCTGTTGTAGAACTTTCAAGGCAATATTTTAGTTGATGATGGTGGTTCATGCAACTTAGGTTTCAAGGATAAAAGGTTGGAACATGGGCAATCATTTCCTGGAGATGGTAAATTTTCTATTGGCAGGCACAATTGGAACATTAGATTTAAGGATGCAACCTCTGCTGCTCAAGTAGCGGCTGAGTTTGCAACACATCCAAGCCTAGCTTCCATAGCTGTTGTAGAACTTTCAAGGCAATATTGCGTTGATGATGGTGGTTCATGCCACTTAGGTTTCAAGGATGAAAGGTTGGAACATGGGCAATCATTTCCTGGAGATGGTAATTGTAATTTTTCTATTCGCAGGCAGAATTGGAACATGAAATTTAAGGATGCTACCTATGTTGCTCAAGTAGCGACTGAGTTTGCAGAACATGCAAGCCTAGCTGCCAGATCTGTTGTAGAACTTTCAAGGCAATATTATGTTGATGATGGTAGTTCATGCCAATTAGTGTTCAAGGATGAAAGGTTGGAACATGGGCAATCATTTACGTGAGATGCTAATGGTAATTTTTCTGTTGGCAGGCTGTATTGGACCATAAAATTTAAGGATGCTACCTATGCTGCTCAAGCAGCGGCTCAGTTTGGAGAACATGCAAGCCTAGCTGCCAGAGCTATTGGAGAACTTTCAAGGCAATATTGTGTTGATGATGATGGTTCATGCTACTTAGGTTTCAAGGTTGAAAAGTTGGAACATTGGCAAGCATTTCCTGGAGATGGTAATGGTAATTTTTCCGTTGGGAAGCAGAATTGGAACATGAAATTTAAGGATGCTACCTATGCTGCTAAAGCAGCGGCTAACTTTGCAGAACATGCAAGCCTGGCTGCGAGAGCTGTTGTACAACTTTCAATGCAGTATTGTGTTGATGATGGGGGTTCATGCCACTTAGGTTTCAAGGATAAAAGGTTGGAACATGGGCAATTGTTTCCTAGAGAGGGTAATGGTAATTTTTCTATTGGCAGGCAGAATTGGAACATGAAATTTAAGGATGCTACCTCTGCTGCTCAAGCCGCGACTGAGTTTGCAGAACATGCAAGCCTAGCTGCCATAGTTGTTGTAGAACTTTCAAGGTAGTATTGTGTTGATAATAGTAGATCATGCCACTTAGGTCTCAAGGATGAAAGGCTGGAACATGGGCAATCATTTCCTGGAGATGGTAATGGTAATTTTTCTGTTAGCAGGTAGAATTGGAACATGAAATTTAAGGATGCTACCTCTGCTGCTCAAGCAGCGGCTGAGTTTGCAAAACATGCAGGCCTAGCTTCCAGAGCTGTTGTAGAACTTTCAAGGCAATACTGTGTTGATGATGGTGGTTCATGCCACATAATTTTCAAGGATGAAAGGTTGGAACATGGGCAATCATTTCCTTGAGATGGTAATGGTAATTTTTCTGTTGGCAGGTAGAATTGGAACTTGAAATTTAAGGATGCTACCTCTGCTGCTCAATTAGCGACTGAGTTTGCAGAACATGCAAGACTAGCTGCCAGAGCTGTTGTAGAACTTTCAAGGCAATATTTTAGTTGATGATGGTGATTCATGCAACTTAGGTTTCAAGGATAAAAGGTTTGAACATGGGCAATCATTTCCTGGAGATGGTAAATTTTATATTTGCAGGCACAATTGGAACATTAAATTTAAGGATGCTACCTCTGCTGCTCAAGTAGCGGCTGAGTTTGCAAAACATCCAAGCCTAGCTGCCATAGCTGTTGTAGAACTTTCAAGGCAATATTGCGTTGATGATGGTGGTTCATGCCACTTAGGTTTCAAGGATGAAAGGTTGGAACATGGGCAATCATTTCCTGGAGATGGTAATGGTAATTTTTCTATTCGCAGACAGAATTGGAACATGAAATTTAAGGATGCTACCTATGTTGCTCAAGTAGCGACTGAGTTTGCAGAACATGCAAGCCTAGCTGCCAGATCTGTTGTAGAACTTTCAAGGCAATATTGTGTTGATGATGGTAGATCATGCCAATTAGTGTTCAAGGATGAAAGGTTGGAACATGGGCAATCATTTACGTGCGATGCTAATGGTAATTTTTCTGTTGGCAGGCTGTATTGGACCATAAAATTTAAGGATGCTACCTATGCTGCTCAAGCAGCGGCTCAGTTTGGAGAACATGCAAGCCTAGCTGCCAAAGCTATTGGAGAACTTTCAAGGCAATATTGTGTTGATGATGATGGTTCATGCTACTTAGGTTTCAAGGTTGAAAAGTTGGAACATTGGCAAGCATTTCCTGGAGATGGTAATGGTAATTTTTCCGTTGGGAAGCAGAATTGGAACATGAAATTTAAGGATGCTACCTATGCTGCTAAAGCAGCGGCTGACTTTGCAGAACATGCAAGCCTGGCTGCGAGAGCTGTTGTACAACTTTCAATGCAGTATTGTGTTGATGATGGTGGTTCATGCCACTTAGGTTTCAAGGATAAAAGGTTGGAACATGGGCAATCGTTTCCTAGAGAGGGTAATTGTAATTTTTCTGTTGGCAGGCAGAATTGGAACATGAAATTTAAGGATGCTACCTCTGCTGCTCAAGCCGCGACTGAGTTTGCAGAACATGCAAGCCTAGCTGCCATAGTTGTTGTAGAACTTTCAATGTAGTATTGTGTTGATAATAGTGGTTCATGCCACTTAGGTTTCAAGGATGAAAGGCTGGAACATGGGCAATCATTTCCTGGAAATGGTAATGGTAATTTTTCTGTTAGCAGGTAGAATTGGAACATGAAATTTAAGGATGCTACCTCTGCTGCTCAAGCAGCGGCTGAGTTTGCAAAACATGCAGGCCTAGCTTCCAGAGCTGTTGTAGAACATTCAAGGCAATACTGTGTTGATGATGGTGGTTCATGCCACATAATTTTCAAGGATGAAAGGTTGGAACATGGGCAATCATTTCCTTGAGATGGTAATGGTAATTTTTCTGTTGGCAGGTAGAATTGGAACTTGAAATTTAAGGCTGCTACCTTTGCTGCTCAATTAGCGACTAAGTTTTCAGAACATGCAAGACTAGCTGCCAGAGCTGTTGTAGAACTTTCAAGGCAATATTTTAGTTGATGATGGTGATTCATGCAACTTAGGTTTCAAGGATAAAAGGTTTGAACATGGGCAATCATTTCCTGGAGATGGTAAATTTTATATTTGCAGGCACAATTGGAACATTAAATTTAAGGATGCTACCTCTGCTGCTCAAGTAGCGGCTGAGTTTGCAAAACATCCAAGCCTAGCTGCCATAGCTGTTGTAGAACTTTCAAGGCAATATTTTAGTTGATGATGGTGATTCATGCAACTTAGGTTTCAAGGATAAAAGGTTTGAACATGGGCAATCATTTCCTGGAGATGGTAAATTTTATATTTGCAGGCACAATTGGAACATTAAATTTAAGGATGCTACCTCTGCTGCTCAAGTAGCGGCTGAGTTTGCAAAACATCCAAGCCTAGCTGCCATAGCTGTTGTAGAACTTTCAAGGCAATATTGCGTTGATGATGGTGGTTCATGCCACTTAGGTTTCAAGGATGAATGGTTGGAACATGGGCAATCATTTCCTGGAGATGGTAATGGTAATTTTTCCCTTGGCAGGCAGAATTGGAACATAAAATTTGAGGATGCTACCTCTGCTGCTCAAGTAGCGGCTGAGTTAGCAGAACATGCAAGCCTAGCTGCCAGAGCTGTTGTAGAACTTTCAAGGCAATACTGTGTTGATGATGGTGGTTCATGCCACATAGTTTTCAAGGATGAAAGGTTGGAACATGGGCAATCATTTACGTGAGATGCTAATGGTAATTTTTCTGTTGGCAGGCAGTATTGGACCATAAAATTTAAGGATGCTACCTATGCTGCTCAAGCAGCGGCTCAGTTTGGAGAACATGCAAGCCTAGCTGCCAGAGCTATTAGAGAACTTTCAAGGCAATATTGTGTTGATGATGATGGTTCATGCTACTTAGGTTTCAAGGATGAAAGGTTGGAACATTGGCAAGCATTTCCTGGAGATGGTAATGGTAATTTTTCCGTTGTGAAGCAGAATTGGAACATGAAATTTAAGGATGCTACCTATGATGCTAAAGCAGCGGCTGAGTTTGCAGAACATGCAAGCCTGTCTACCAGAGCTGTTGTACAACTTTCAATGCAATATTGTGTTGATGATGGTGGTTCATGCCACTTAGGTTTCAAGGATAAAAGGTTGGAACATGGGCAATCGTTACCTAGAGAGGGTAATGGTAATTTTTCTGTTGGCAGGCAGAATTGGAACATGAAATTTAAGGATGCTACCTCTGCTACTCAAGCCGCGACTGAGTTTGCAGAACATGCAAGCCTAGCTGCCATAGTTGTTGTAGAGCTTTCAAGGCAATGTTGTGTTGATGATAGTGGTTCATGCCACTTAGGTTTCAAGGATGAAAGGCTGGAACATGGGCAATCATTTCCTGGAGATGGTAATGGTAATTTTTCTATTGGCAGGTAGAATTGGAACATGAAATTTAAGGATGCTACCTCTGCTGCTCAAGCAGCGGCTGAGTTTGCAGAACATGCAGGCCTAGCTTCCAGAGCTGTTGTAGAACTTTCAAGGCAATACTGTGTTGATGATGGTGGTTCATGCCACATAGTTTTCAAGGATGAAAGGTTGGAACATGGTCAATTATTTCCTTGAGATGGTAATGGTAATTTTTCTGTTGGCAGGTAGAATTGAACTTGAAATTTAAGGATGCTACCTCTGCTGCTCAATTATCGACTGAGTTTGCAGAACATGCAAGACTAGCTGCCAGAGCTGTTGTAGAACTTTCAAGGCAATATTTTAGTTGATGATGGTGATTCATGCAACTTAGGTTTCAAGGATAAAAGGTTGGAACATGGGCAATCATTTCTTGGAGATGGTAAATTTTCTATTGGCAGGCACAATTGGAACATTAAATTTAAGGATGCTACCTCTGCTGCTCAAGTAGCGGCTGAGTTTGCAAAACATCCAAGCCTAGCTGCCATAGCTGTTGTAGAACTTTCAAGGCAATATTGCGTTGATGATGGTGGTTCATGCCACTTAGGTTTCAAGGATGAAAGGTTGGAACATGGGCAATCATTTCCTGGAGATGGTAATGGTAATTTTTCTGTTGGCAGGTAGAATTGGAACATGAAATTTGAGGATGCTACCTCTGCTGCTCAAGTAGCGGCTGAGTTAGCAGAACATGCAAGCCTAGCTGCCAGAGCTGTTGTAGAACTTTCAAGGCAATACTGTGTTGATGATGATAGTTCATGCCACATAGTTTTCAAGGATGAAAGGTTGGAACATGGTCAATCATTTCCTTGAGATGATAATGGTAATTTTTCTGTTGGCAGGTAGAATTGGAACTTGAAATTTAAGGATGCTACCTCTGCTGCTCAATTAGCGACTGAGTTTGCAGAACATGCAAGACTAGCTGCCAGAGCTGTTGTAGAACTTTCAAGGCAATATTTTAGTTGATAATGGTGGTTCATGCAACTTAGTTTTCAAGGATAAAAGGTTGGAACATGGGCAATCATTTCCTAGAGATGGTAAATTTTCTATTGGCAGTCACAATTGGAACATTAAATTTAAGGATGCTACCTCTGCTGCTCAAGTAGCGGCTGAGTTTGCAAAACATCCAAGCCTAGCTGCCATAGCTGTTGTAGAACTTTCAAGGCAATATTGCGTTGATGATGGTGGTTCATGCCACTTAGGTTTCAAGGATGAAAGGTTAGAACATGGGCAATCATTTGCTGGAGATGGTAATGGTAATGTTTCTATTCGCAGGCAGAATTGGAACATGAAATTTAAGGATGCTACCTTTGCTGCTCAAGTAGCGACTGAGTTTGCAGAACATGCAAGCCTAGCTGCCAGATCTGTTATAGAACTTTCAAGGCAATATTGTGTTGATGATGGTAGTTCATGCCACTTAGTATTCAAGGATAAAAGGTTGGAACATGGGCAATCATTTACGTGAGATGCTAATGGTAATTTTTTTGTTGGCAGGCAGTATTGGACCATAAAATTTAAGGATGCTACCTATGCTGCTCAAGCAGCGGCTCAGTTTGGAGAACATGCAAGCCTAGCTGCCAGAGCTATTGGAGAACTTTCAAGGCAATATTGTGTTGATGATGATGGTTCATGCTACTTAGGTTTCAAGGATGAAAGGCTGGAACATTGGCAAGCATTTCCTGGAGATGGTAATGGTAATTTTTCCGTTGGGAAGCAGAATTGGAACATGAAATTTAAGGATGCTACCTATGCTGCTTAAGCAGCGGCTGAGTTTGCAGAACATGCAAGCCTGGCTGCCAGAGCTGTTGTACAACTTTCAATGCAATACTGTGTTGATGATGGTGGTTCATGCCACTTAGGTTTCAAGGATAAAAGGTTGGAACATGGGCAATCGTTTCCTAGAGAGGGTAATGGTAATTTTTCTGTTGGCAGCCAGAATTGGAACATGAAATTTAAGGATGCTACCTCTGCTGCTCAAGCCGCGACTGAGTTTGCAGAACATGCAAGCCTAGCTGCCATAGTTGTTGTAGAACTTTCAAGGCAATATTGTGTTGATGATAGGGGTTCATGCCACTTAGGTTTCAAGGATGAAAGGCTGGAACATGGGCAATCATTTCCTAGAGATGGTAATGGTAATTTTTCTGTTGGCAGGTAGAATTAGAACATGAAATTTAAGGATGCTACCTCTGCTGCTCTAGCAGCGGCTGAGTTTGCAGAACATGCAGGCCTAGCTTCCAGAGCTGTTGTAGAACTTTCAAGGCAATACTGTGTTGATGATGGTGGTTCATGCCACATAGTTTTCAAGGATGAAAGGTTGGAACATGGTCAATCATTTCCTTGAGATGGTAATGGTAATTTTTCTGTTGGCAGGTAGAATTGGAACTTGAAATTTAAGGATGCTACCTCTGCTGCTCAATTAGCGACTGAGTTTGCAGAACATGCAAGACTAGCTGCCAGAGCTGTTGTAGAACTTTCAAGGCAATATTTTAGTTGATGATGGTGATTCGTGCAACTTAGGTTTCAAGGATAAAAGGTTGGAACATGGGCAATCATTTCCTGGAGATGGTAAATTTTCTATTGGCAGTCACAATTGGAACATTAAATTTAAGGATGCTACCTCTGCTGCTCAAGTAGCAGCTGAGTTTGCAAAACATCTAAGCCTAGCTGCCATAGCTGTTGTAGAACTTTCAAGGCAATATTGCGTTGATGATGGTGGTTCATGCCACTTAGGTTTCAAGGATGAAACGTTGGAACATGGGCAATCATTTCCTGGAGATGGTAATGGTAATTTTTCTATTGGCAGGCAGAATTGCAACATGAAATTTAAGGATGCTACCTCTGCTGCTCAAGTAGCGACTGAGTTTGCAGAACATGCAAGCCTAGCTGCCAGATCTGTTGTAGAACTTTCAAGGCAATATTGTGTTGATGATGGTAGTTCATGCCACTTAGTGTTCAAGGATGAAAGGTTGGAACATGGGCAATCATTTCCGTGAGATGGTAATGGTAATTTTTCTGTTGGCAGGCAGTATTGGACCATAAAATTTAAGGATGCTATTATGCTGCTCAAGCAGCGGCTCAGTTTGGAGAACATGCAAGCCTAGCTGCCAGAGCTATTGGAGAACTTTCAAGGCAATATTGTGTTGATGATGATGGTTCATGCCACTTAGGTTTCAAGGATGAAAGGTTGGAACATTGGCAAGCATTTCCTGGAGATGGTAATGGTAATTTTTCCGTTGGGAAGCAGAATTGGAACATGAAATTTAAGGATGCTACCTATGCTGCTAAAGTTGCGGCTGAGTTTGCAGAACATGCAAGCCTAGTTGCTAGAGCTGTTGTAGAACTTTCAAGGCAATATGGTGTTGATGATGGTGGTTCATGCCACTTAGGTTTCAAGGATGAAAGGTTGGAACATGGGCAATCATTTCCCGGAGATGGTACTAGTAATTTTTCTGTTGGCAGGTAGAATTGGAACATGAAATTTAAGGATGCTACCTCTACTGCTCAAGTAGCGGCTGAGTTTGGAGAACATGCAAGCCTAGCTGCCAGAGCTGTTTGAGAACTTTCAAGGCAATATTGTGTTGCTGATGGTGGTACATGCCAATTAGGTTTCAAGGATGTAAGGCTGGAACATGGGCAAGCATTTCCTGGAGATGGTAATGGTAATTTTTCCCTTGGCAGGCAGAATTGGAACATAAAATTTGAGGATGCTACCTCTGCTGCTCAAGTAGCGGCTGAGTTAGCAGAACATGCAAGCCTAGCTGCCAGAGCTGTTGTAGAACTTTCAAGGCAATACTGTGATGATGATGGTGGTTCATGCCACATAGTTTTCAAGGATGAAAGGTTGGAACATGGGCAATAATTTTCTTGAGATGGTAATGGTAATTTTTCTGTTGGCAGGTAGAATTGGAACTTGAAATTTAAGGATGCTAACTCTGCTGCTCAATTAGCGACTGAGTTTGCAGAACATGCAAGACTAGCTGCCAGAGCTGTTGTAGAACTTTCAAGGTAATATTGTGTTGATGATGGTAGTTCATTCCACTGAGGTTTCAAGGATAAAAGGTTGGAATATGGGCAATCATTTCCTTGAGATGGTAATGGTAATTTTTCTATTGGCAGGAAGTATTGGAACATGAAATTTATGGATGCTACCTCTGCTGCTCAAATAGCGACTGAATTTGCAGAACATGCATGCCTAGCTGCCAGAGCTATTGTAGAACTTTCAAGGCAATATTGTGTTGATGATGGTGGTTCATTCCACTTAGTTTTCAAGGATGAAAGGTTGGAACATGGGCAATCATTTCCTTGAGATGGTAATGTTAATTTTTCTGTTGGCAGGCAGTATTGGATCATGAAATTTAAGGATGCTACCTCTACTGCTCAAGCAGCGACTGAGTTTGGAGAACATGAAAGCCTAGCTGCCGGAGCTGTTGGAGAATTTTCAAGGCAATATTGTGTTGATGATAGTGGTTAATTCCACTTAGATTTCAAGGATGAAAGGTTGGAACATGGGCAAGGATTTCCTAGAGATGGTATTGGTAATATTTCCGTTGGCAAGCATAATTGGAACATGAAATTTAAGGATGCTACCTATGTTGCTCAAGCAGCGGCTGAATTTGCAGAACATGCAAGCCTGGCTGCCAGAGCTGTTGTATGACTTTCAACGCAATATTGTGTTGATGACGGTGGTACATGCCACTTAGGTTTCAAGGATAAAAGGTTGGAACATGGGCAATCGTTTCCTAGAGAGGGTAATGGTAATTTTTCTGTTGGCAGGCAGAATTGGAACATAAAATTTAAGGATGCTACCTCTGCTGCTCAAGCAGCGGCTGAGTTTGCAGAACATGCAGGCTTAGCTGCCAGAGCTGTTGTAGAAATTTCAAGGAAATACTGTGTTGATGATGGTGGTTCATGCCACTTAGTTTTCAAGGATGAAAGGTTGGAACATGGGCAATCATTTCCTTGAGATGGTAATGTTAATTTTTCTGTTGGCAGGCAGTATTGGAACATGAAATTTAAGGATACTACCTCTACTGCTCAAGCAGCGGCTGAGTTTGGAGAACATGCAAGCGTAGCTGCCAGAGCTATTGGAGAACTTTCAAGTCAATATTGTGTTGATGATGGTGGTTAATGCCACTTAGATTTCAAGGAATAAAGGTTGGAACATGGGCAAGAATTTCCTAGAGATGGTAATGGTAATTTTTCCGTTGGCAAGCATAATTGGAACATGAAATTTAAGGATGCTACCGATGTTGCTCAAGCTGCGATTGAGTTTGCAGAACATGCAAGCTTGGCTGCCAGAGCTGTTGTAGAACTTTCAAGGAATTATTGTGTTGATGATGGTGGTTCATGCCACTTAGGTTTCAAGGATAAAAGGTTGGAACATGGGCAATCATTTCCTAGAGAGGGTAATGGTAATTTTTCTGTTGGTAGGTAGAATTTGAACATGAAATTTAAGGATGCTACCTCTACTGCTCAAGCAGCGGCTGAGTTTGCAGAACATGCAGGCCTATCTACTAGAGCTGTTGTAGAACTTTCAAGGCAATACTGTGTTGATGATGTTGGTTCATGCCACATAGTTTTCAAGGATGAAAGGTTGGAACATGGGCAATCATTTCCTTGAGATGGTAACGGTAATTTTTCTGTTGGCAGGTGGAATTGGAACTTGAAATTTAAGGATGCTACCTCTGCTGCTCAATTAGCGACTGAGTTTGCAGAACATGCAAGACTAGCTGCCATAGCTGTTGTAGAACTTTCAAGGCAATATTTTAGTTGATGATGGTGGTTCATGCAACTTAGGTATCAAGGATAAAAGGTTGGAACATGGGCAATCATTTCCTGGAGATGGTAAATTTTCTATTGGCTGGCACAATTGGAACATGAAATTTAAGGATGCTACCGGCTGAGTTTGCAAAACATGCAAGCCTAGCTTCCAGAGCTGTTGTAGAACTTTCAAGGCAATATTGTGTTGATGATGGTGGTTCATGCCACTTAGGTTTCAAGGATGTAAGGTTGGAACATGGGCAATCATTTCCTTGAGATGGTAATGGTAATTTTTTTTCTTTTGGCAGGTAGAATTGGAACATGAAATTTAAGGATGCTACCTCTAATGCTCAAGTAGCGACTGAGTTTGCAGAACATGCAAGCCTAGCTACCAGAGCTGTTGTAGAACTTTCAAGGCAATATTGTGTTGATGATGGTAGTTCATGCCACTTTGTGTTCAAGGATGAAAGGTTGGTACATGAGCAATCATTTCCGTGAGATGGTAATGGTAATTTTTCTGTTGGCAGGCAGTATTGGAACATGAAATTTAAGGATGCTACCTCTGCTGCTCAAGCAGCGGCTGAGTTTGGTGAACATGCAAGCCTAGCTGCCAGAGCTGTTGGAGATCTTTCAAGGCAATAATGTGTTGATGATGGTGGTTCATGCCACTTAGGTTTCAAGGATGAAAGGTTGGAACATGGGGAAGCATTTCCTGGAGATTGTAATGGAAATGTTTTTGTTGGCAAGCAGAATTGGAAGATGAAATTTAAGGATGCTACCTCTGCTGCTCAAGCAGCGGCTGAGCTAGCAGAACATGCAAGCCTAGTTTCCAGAGCTGTTGTAGAACTTTCAAGGCAATATTCTGTTGATGATGGTGGTTCATGCCACTTTGTTTTCAAGGATGAAAGGTTGGAACATGGGCAATCATTTCCTTTAGATGGAAATGGTAATTTTTCTGTTGGCAGGCAGTATTGGAACATGAAATTTAAGGATGCTACCTCTGCTGCTCAAGCAGCGGCTGAGTTTGGAGAACATGCAAGCCTAGCTACCAGAGCTGTTGTAGAACTTTCAAGGCAATATTGTGTTGATGATGGTGGTTCATGCCACTTAGGTTTCAAGGATGAAAGGTTGGAACATGGGAAAGCATTTCCTGGAGATTGTAATGGAATTTTTTTTTTTGGCAAGCAGAATTGGAAGATGAAATTTAAGGATGCTACCTCTGCTGCTCAAGCAGCGGCTGAGTTTGGAGAACATGCAAGCCTAGCTGCCAGAGCTGTTGGAGAACTTTCAAGGAAATAGTGTGTTGATGAAGGTGGTTCATGCAACTTAGGTTTCAAGGATAAAAGGTTGGAACATGGGCTATCATTTCCTGAAGATGGTAAATTTTCTATTGGCAGGCACAATTGGAACATGAAATTTAAGGATGCTACCTCTGCTACTCAAGTAGCAACTGAGTTTGCAGAACATGCAAGCCTAGCAGCCAGAGCTGTTGTAGAACTTTCAAGGCAATATTGTGTTGATGATGGTAGTTCATGCCACTTAGGTTTCAAGGATAAAAGGTTGGAACATGGGCAATCATTTCCTTGAGATGGTAATGAAATTTAAGGATGCTACCTATGCTGCTCAAGCAACGGCTGAGTTTGCAGAACATACAAGCTTAGCTGCCAGAGCTGTTGTAGAACTTTATATTGTGGTTAAGATGGTGATACATACCACTTAGGTTTCAAGGATGAAAGGTTGGAACATATGCAATTATTTCTTGGAGAGGATATTGGTAATATTTCTGTTGGCAGGAAGAATTGGAACAAAAAATTTAAGGATGCTACCTCTGCTGCTCAAACAGCGACTGAGTTAGCAGAACATGCAAGCCTAGTTGCCAGAGCTGTTGTAGAACTTTAAAGGCAATATTGTGTTGATGATGGTGCTTCATGCCACTTAGGTTTCAAGGATAAAAGGTTGGAACATACGCAATCGTTTCCTTGAGATGGTAATGGTAAGTTTTCTATTGGCAGGCAGTATTGGAACATGAAATTTGAGGATGCTACCTCTGCTGCTCAGGCAGCGGCTAAGTTTGGAGAACATGCAAGCCAAGCTGCCAGAGCTGTTGGAGAACTTTCAAGGCAATATTGTATTGATGATGGTGGTTCATGCCACTTAGGTTTCAAGGATGAAAGGTTGGAACATGGGCAATCATTTCCTTGAGATGGTAATGTTAATTTTTCTGTTGGCAAGCAGTATTGGAACATGAAATTTAAGGATGCTACCTCTACTGCTCAAGTAGCGGCTGGATTTGGAGAACATGCAAGCCTAGCTGCCAGAGATGTTGTAGAACTTTCAAGGCAATATTGTGTAGATGATGCTGGTTCATGCCACTTAGGTTTCAGGGATGAAAGGTTGGAACATGGGCAATCATTTCCTTGAGATGGTAATGTTAATTTTTCTGTTGGCAGGCAGTATTGGAACATGAAATTTAAGGATGCTACCTCTACTGCTCAAGCATCGGCTGAGTTTGGAGAACATGCAAGCCTAGCTGCCAGAGCTGTCTAAGAACTTTCAAGGCAATATTGTGTTGATGATGGTGGTTCATGCCACTTAGGTTTCAAAGATGAAAGGTTGGAACATGGCCAATCATTTCCTTGAGATGGTAATGTTAATTTTTGTGTTGGCAGGCAGTATTGGAACATAAAATTTAAGGATGCTACCTCTACTACTCAAGCAGCGGTTGAGTTTGGAGAACATGCAAGCCTAGCTGCCAGAGCTGTTGTAGAACTTTCAAGGCAATATTGTGTTGATGGTGGTGGTTCATGCCACTTAGGTTTCAAGGATAAAAGGTTGGAACATAGGCAATCATTTCCTTGAGATGGTAATGGTAATTTTTCTATTGGCACGCAGTATTGGAACATGAAATTTAAGGATGCTACCTCTGCTGCTCAGGCAGCGACTGAGTTTGGAGAGCATGCAAGCCTAGCTGCCAGAGCTGTTGTAGAACTTTCAAGGCAATATTGTGTTGATGATGGTTGTCCATTCCTCTTAGTTTTCAAGGATGAAAGGTTGGAACAGGGGCAATCATTTCCTTGAGATGGAAATGGTAATTTTTCTGTTGGCAGGCAGTATTGGAACATGAAATTTAAGGATGCTACCTCTGCTGCTCAAGCAGAGGCTGAGTTTAGAGAACATGCAAGCCAAGCTGCCAGAGCTGTTGGAGAACTTTCAAGGAAATATTGTGTTGATGATGGTGGTTCATGCTACTTGGGTTTCAAGGATGAAAGGTTGGAACATGGGCAAGCATTTCTTGGAGATTGTAATGGTAATTCTTCTATTGGTAAGCAGAATTGGAACATGAAATTAAAGCATGCTACCTCTGCTGCTCAAGCAGCGGCTGAGTTTGCAGGACATGCAAGCCTAGCTGCCAGAGCTGTTGTAGAACTTTCAAGGAAATATTGTGTTGATGATGGTGGTTCATGCCACTTAGGTTTCAAGGATAAAAGGTTGGAACATGGGCAATCATTTCCTTTAGATGGTAATGGTAATTGTTTTATTGGCAGGCAGTATTGGAACATGAAATTTAAGGATGCTACCTCTGATGCTCAAGCAGCGGCTGAGTGTGGAGGACATGCAAGCCTAGCTGCCAGAGCTGTTGTAGAACTTTCAAGGCAATATTGTATTGATGATGGTGGTTCATGCCACTTAGGTTTCAAGGATGAAAGGTTGGAACATGGGCAATCATTTCCTTGAGATGGTAATGTTAATTTTTCTGTTGGCAAGCAGTATTGGAACATGAAATTTAAGGATGCTACCTCTACTGCTCAAGTAGCGGCTGAGTTTGGAGAACATGCAAGCCTAGCTGCCAGAGATGTTGTAGAACTTTCAACGCAATATTGTGTAGATGATGGTGGTTCATGCCACTTAGGTTTCAGGGATGAAAGGTTGGAACATGGGCAATCATTTCCTTGAGATGGTAATGTTAATTTTTCTGTTGGCAGGCAGTATTGGAACATGAAATTTAAGGATGCTAACTCTACTGCTCAAGCATCGGCTGAGTTTGGAGAACATGCAAGCCTAGCTTCCAGAGCTGTCTAAGAACTTTCAAGGCAATATTGTGTTGATGATGGTGGTTCATGCCACTTAGGTTTCAAAGATGAAAGGTTGGAACATGGCCAATCATTTCCTTGAGATGGTAATGTTAATTTTTCTATTGGCAGGCAGTATTGGAACATGAAATTTAAGAATGCTACCTCTGCTGCTCAAGCAGAGGCTGAGTTTAGAGAACATGCAAGCCAAGCTGCCAGAGCTGTTGGAGAACTTTCAAGGAAATATTGTGTTGATGATAGTGGTTCATTCCACTTAGTTTTCAAGGATGAAAGGTTGGAACATGGGGAATCATTACCTTGAGATGGAAATTGTAATTTTTCTGTTGGCAGGCAGTATTGGAACATGAAATTTAAGGATGCTACCTCTGCTGCTCAAGCAGAGGCTGAGTTTAGAGAACATGCAAGCCAAGCTGCCAGAGCTGTTGGAGAACTTTCAAGGAAATATTGTGTTGATGATGGTGGTTCATGCTACTTGGGTTTCAAGGATGAAAGGTTGGAACATGGGCAAGCATTTCTTGGAGATTGTAATGGTAATTCTTCTATTGGTAAGCAGAATTGGAACATGAAATTAAAGCATGCTACCTCTGCTGCTCAAGCAGCGGCTGAGTTTGCAGAACATGCAAGCCTAGCTGCCAGAGCTGTTGTAGAACTTTCAAGGAAATATTGTGTTGATGATGGTGGTTCATGCCACTTAGGTTTCAAGGATAAAAGGTTGGAACATGGGAAATCATTTCTTTTAGATGGTAATGGTAATTGTTTTATTGGCATGCAGTATTGGAACATGAAATTTAAGGATGCTACCTCTCCATCTCAAGCAGCGGCTGAGTTTGGAGAACATGCAAGCCTAGCTGCCAGAGCTGTTGTAGAACTTTTAAGGCAATATTGTGTTGATGATGGTGGTTCATTCCACTTAGTTTTCAAGGATGAAAGGTTGGAACATGGGCAATCATTTCCTTGAGATGGAAATTGTAATTTTTCTGTTGGCAGGCAGTATTGGAACATGAAATTTAAGGATGCTACCTCTGCTGCTCAAGCAGTGGCTGAGTTTGGAGAACATGCAAGCCTAGATGCCAGAGCTGTTGGAGAACTTTCAAGGCAATATTGTGTTGATGATGGTGGTTCATGCCACTTGGGTTTCAAGGATGAAAGGTTGGTACATGGGCAAGCATTTCTTGGAGATTGTAATGGTAATTCTTCTGTTGGCAAGCAGAATTGGAACATGAAATTAAAGGATGCTACCTCTGCTGCTCAAGCAGCAGCTGAGTTTGCAGAACAGGCAAGCCTAGCTGCCAGAACTGTTGTAGAACTTTCAAGTCAATATTGTGTTGATGATGGTGGTTCATGCCACTTAGGTTTCAAGGATAAAAGGTTGGAACATGGGCAATCATTTCCTTTAGATGGTAATGGTAATTGTTTTATTGGCAGGCAGTATTGGAACATGAAATTTAAGGATGCTACCTCTGCTGCTCAAGCAGCGGCTGAGTGTGGAGGATATGCAAGCCTAGCTGCCAGAGATGTTGTAGAACTTTCAAGGCAATATTGTATTGATGATGGTGGTTCATGCCACTTAGGTTTCAAGGATGAAAGGTTGGAACATGGGCAATCATTTCCTTGAGATGGTAATGTTAATTTTTCTGTTGGCAGGCAGTACTGGAACATGAAATTTAAGGATGCTACCTCTACTGCTCAAGTAGCGGCTGAGTTTGGAGAACATGCAAGCCAAGCTGCCAGAGATGTTGGAGAACTTTCAAGGAAATATTGTGTAGATGATGGTGGTTCATGCCACTTAGGTTTCAAGGATGAAAGGTTGGAACATGGGCAATCATTTCCTTGAGATGGTAATGTTAATTTTTCTGTTGGCAGGCAGTATTGGAACATGAAATTTAAGGATGCTACCTCTACTGCTCAAGCATCGGCTGAGTTTGGAGAACATGCAAGCCTAGCTGCCAGAGCTGTTGGAGAACTTTCAAGGAAATATTGTGTTGATGATGGTGGTTCATGCCACTTAGGTTTCAAGGATGAAAGGTTGGAACATGGCTAATCATTTCCTTGAGATGGTAATGTCAATTTTTGTGTTGGCAGGCAGTATTGGAACATGAAATTTAAGGATGCTACCTCTATTGCTCAAGCAGCGGTTGAGTTTGGAGAACATGCAAGCCTAGCTGCCAGAGCTGTTGTAGAACTTTCAAGGCAATATTGTGTTGATGGTGGTGGTTCATGCCACTTAGGTTTCAAGGATAAAAGGTTGGAACATAGGCAATCATTTCCTTGAGATGGTAATGGTAATTTTTCTATTGGCAGGCAGTATTGGAACATGAAATTTAAGGATGCTACCTCTGCTGCTCAGGCAGCAGCTGAGTTTGGAGAGCGTGCAAGCCTAGCTGCCAGAGCTGTTGTAGAACTTTCAAGGCAATATTGTGTTGATGACGGTGGTTCATTCCACTTAGTTTTCAAGGATGAAAGGTTGGAACATGGGCAATCATTTCCTTGAGATGGAAATGGTAATTTTTCTGTTGGCAGGCAGTATTGGAACATGAAATTTAAGGATGCTACCTCTGCTGCTCAAGCAGAGGCTGAGTTTACAGAACATTCAAGCCAAGCTGCCAGAGCTGTGGGAGAGCTTTCAAGGCAATATTGTGTTGATGATGGTGGTTCATTCTACTTGGGTTTCAAGGATGAAAGGTTGGAACATGGGCAAGGATTTCTTGGAGATTGTAATGGTAATTCTTCTATTGGTAAGCAGAATTGGAACATGAAATTTAAGGATGCTACCTCTGCTGCTCAAGCAGTGGCTGAGTTTGGAGAACATGCAAGCCTAGATGCCAGAGCTGTTGGAGAACTTTCAAGGCAATATTGTGTTGATGATGGTGGTTCATGCCACTTGGGTTTCAAGGATGAAAGGTTGGTACATGGGCAAGCATTTCTTGGAGATTGTAATGGTAATTCTTCTGTTGGCAAGCAGAATTGGAACATGAAATTAAAGGATGCTACCTCTGCTGCTCAAGCAGCAGCTGAGTTTGCAGAACAGGCAAGCCTAGCTGCCAGAACTGTTGTAGAACTTTCAAGTCAATATTGTGTTGATGATGGTGGTTCATGCCACTTAGGTTTCAAGGATAAAAGGTTGGAACATGGGCAATCATTTCCTTTAGATGGTAATGGTAATTTTTTTATTGGCAGGCAGTATTGGAACATGAAATTTAAGGATGCTACCTCTGCTGCTCAAGCAGCGGCTGAGTGTGGAGGATATGCAAGCCTAGCTGCCAGAGATGTTGTAGAACTTTCAAGGCAATATTGTATTGATGATGGTGGTTCATGCCACTTAGGTTTCAAGGATGAAAGGTTGGAACATGGGCAATCATTTCCTTGAGATGGTAATGTTAATTTTTCTGTTGGCAGGCAGTACTGGAACATGAAATTTAAGGATGCTACCTCTACTGCTCAAGTAGCGGCTGAGTTTGGAGAACATGCAAGCCAAGCTGCCAGAGATGTTGGAGAACTTTCAAGGAAATATTGTGTAGATGATGGTGGTTCATGCCACTTAGGTTTCAAGGATGAAAGGTTGGAACATGGGCAATCATTTCCTTGAGATGGTAATGTTAATTTTTCTGTTGGAAGGCAGTATTGGAACATGAAATTTAAGGATGCTACCTCTACTGCTCAAGCATCGGCTGAGTTTGGAGAACATGCAAGCCTAGCTGCCAGAGCTGTTGGAGAACTTTCAAGGCAATATTGTGTTGATGATGGTGGTTCATGCCACTTAGGTTTCAAGGATGAAAGGTTGGAACATGGCTAATCATTTCCTTGAGATGGTAATGTCAATTTTTGTGTTGGCAGGCAGTATTGGAACATGAAATTTAAGGATGCTACCTCTATTGCTCAAGCAGCGGTTGAGTTTGGAGAACATGCAAGCCTAGCTGCCAGAGCTGTTGTAGAACTTTCAAGGCAATATTGTGTTGATGGTGGTGGTTCATGCCACTTAGGTTTCAAGGATAAAAGGTTGGAACATAGGCAATCATTTCCTTGAGATGGTAATGGTAATTTTTCTATTGGCAGGCAGTATTGGAACATGAAATTTAAGGATGCTACCTCTGCTGCTCAGGCAGCAGCTGAGTTTGGAGAGCGTGCAAGCCTAGCTGCCAGAGCTGTTGTAGAACTTTCAAGGCAATATTGTGTTGATGACGGTGGTTCATTCCACTTAGTTTTCAAGGATGAAAGGTTGGAACATGGGCAATCATTTCCTTGAGATGGAAATGGTAATGTTTCTGTTGGCAGGCAGTATTGGAACATGAAATTTAAGGATGCTACCTCTGCTGCTCAAGCAGAGGCTGAGTTTACAGAACATTCAAGCCAAGCTGCCAGAGCTGTTGGAGAGCTTTCAAGGCAATATTGTGTTGATGATGGTGGTTCATTCTACTTGGGTTTCAAGGATGAAAGGTTGGAACATGGGCAAGGATTTCTTGGAGATTGTAATGGTAATTCTTCTATTGGTAAGCAGAATTGGAACATGAAATTAAAGCATGCTACCTCTGCTGCTCAAGCAGTGGCTGAGTTTGGAGAACATGCAAGCCTAGCTGCCAGAGCTGTTGTAGAACTTTCAAGGCAATATTGTGTTGATGATGGTAGTTCATGCCACTTAGGTTTCAAGGATAAAAGGTTGGAACATGGGCAATCATTTCCTTTAGATGGTAATGGTAATTGTTATATTGGCATGCAGTATTGGAACATGAAGTTTAAGGATGCTACCTCTGCTGCTCAAGCAGCGGCTGAGTTTGGAGAACATGCAAGCCTAGCTGCCAGAGCTGTTGTAGAACTTTCAAGGCAATATTGTGTTGATGATGGTGGTTCATTCCACTTAGTTTTCAAGGATGAAAGGTTGGAACATGGGGAATCATTTCCTTGAGATGGAAATTGTAATTTTTCTGTTGGCAGGCAGTATTGGAACATGAAATTTAAGGATGCTACCTCTGCTGCTCAAGCAACGGCTGAGTTTGGAGAACATGCAAGCCTAGATGCCAGAGTTGTTGGAGAACTTTCAAGGCAATATTGTGTTGATGATGGTGGTTCATGCCACTTGGGTTTCAAGGATGAAAGGTTGGTACATGGGCAAGCATTTCTTGGAGATTGTAATGGTAATTCTTCTGTTGGCAAGCAGAATTGGAACATGAAATTAAAGGATGCTACCTCTGCTGCTCAAGCAGCGGCTGAGTTTGCAGAACAGGCAAGCCTAGCTGCCAGAACTGTTGTAGAACTTTCAAGGCAATATTGTGTTGATGATGGTGGTTCATGCCACTTAGCTTTCAAGGATAAAAGGTTGGAACATGGGCAATCATTTCCTTTAGATGGTAATGGTAATTGTTTTATTGGCAGGCAGTATTGGAACATGAAATTTAAGGATGCTACCTCTGCTGCTCAAGCAGCGGCTGAGTGGGGAGGACATGCAAGCTTAGCTGCCAGAGCTGTTGTAGAACTTTCAAGGCAATATTGTATTGATGATGGTGGTTCACGCCACTTAGGTTTCAAGGATGAAAGTTTGGAACATGGGCAATCATTTCCTTGAGATGGTAATGTTAATTTTTCTGTTGGCAGGCAGTATTGGAACATGAAATTTAAGGATGCTACCTCTACTGCTCAAGTAGCGGCTGAGTTTGGAGAACATGAAGGCCTAGCTGCCAGAGCTGTTGTAGAACTTTCAAGGCAATATTGTGTAGATGATGGTGGTTCATGCCACTCAGGTTTCAAGGATGAAAGGTTGGAATATGGGCAATCATTTCCTTGAGATGGTAATGTTAATTTTTCTGTTGGCAGGCAGTATTGGAACATGAAATTTAAGGATGCTACCTCTACTACTCAAGCATCGGCTGAGTTTGGAGAATGTGCAAGCCTAGCTGCCAGAGCTGTTGGAGAACTTTCAAGGCAATATTGTGTTGATGATGGTGGTTCATGCCACTTGGGTTTCAAGGATGAAAGGTTGGAACATGGGCAAGCATTTCTTGGAGATTGTAATGGTAATTCTTCTGTTGGCAAGAAGAATTGGAACATGAAATTAAAGGATGCTACCTCTGCTGCTCAAGCAGCGGCTGAGTTTGCAGAACATGCAAGCCTAGCTGCAAGAGCTGTTGTAGAACTTTCAAGGAAATATTGTGTTGATGATGGTGGTTCATGCCACTTAGGTTTCTAGGATAAAAGGTTGGAACATGGGCAATCATTTCCTTGAGATGGTAATGGTAATTTTTCTATTGGCAGGTAGTATTGGAACATGAAATTTAAGGATGCTACCTCTGCTGCTCAAGCAGCGGCTGAGTTTGGAGAACATGCAAGCCTAGCTGCCAGAGCTGTTGTAGAACTTTCAAGGCAATATTGTGTTGATGATGGTGGTTCATTCCACTTAGTTTTCAAGGATGAAAGGTTGGAACATGGGCAATCATTTCGTTGAGATGGTAATGGTTATTTTTCTGTTGGCAGGCAGTATTGGAACATGAAATATAAGGATGCTACCTCTACTGCTCAAGCAGCGGCTGAGTGTGGAGAACATGCAAGCCTAGCTGCCAGAGCTGTTGTAGAAATTTCAAGGCAAAATTATGTTGATGATAGTGGTTCATGCCACTTAGGTTTCAAGGATGAAAGGTTGGAACATGGGTAATAATTTCCTTGAGATGGTAATGTTAATTTTTCTGTTGGCAAGCAGTATTGGAACATGAAATTTAAGGATGCTACCTCTATTTCTCAAGCAGTGGCTAAGTTTGGAGAACATGCAAGCCTAGCTGCCAGAGCTGTTGTAGAACTTTCAAGGCAATATTGTGTAGATGATGGTGGTTCATGCCACTTAGGTTTCAAGGATGAAAGGTTGGATCATGGGCAATCATTTTCTTGAGATGGAAATGTTAATTTTTCTGTTGGCAGGCAGTATTGGAACAGGAAATTTAAGGATGCTACCTCTACTACTCAAGCATCGGCTGAGTTTGGAGAACATGCAAGCCTAGCTGCCAGAGCTGTTGGAGAACTTTCAAGGCAATATTGTGTTGATGATGGTGGTTCACGCCACTTAGGTTTCAAGGATGAAAGGTTGGATTATGGGCAATCATTTCCTGGAGATGGTAATGGTAATATTTCCGTTGGCAAGCAGAATTGGAACATGAAATTTAAGGATGCTACCTATGTTGCTCAAGCAGCGGCTGAGTTTACAGAATATGCAAGCCTAGCTGCCAGAGCTGTTGTAGAACTTTCAAGGCAATATTGTGTTGATGATGGTGGTTTATGCTACTTAGGTTTCAAGGATAAAAGGTTGGAACATGGGCAATCATTTCCTAGAGAGGCTAGTTGTAATTATTCTGTTGGCAGGCAGAATTGGAACATGAAATTTAAGGATGCTACCTCTGCTGCTCAAGCCGCGGCTGAGTTTGCAGAACATGCAAGCCTATATGCCATAGCTGTTGTAGAACTTTCAAGGCAATATTGTGTTGATGATAGTGGTTCATGCCACTTCGGTTTCAAGGATGAAAGGTTGGAACATGGGCAATCATTTCCTTGAGATGGTAATGGTAATTTTTCTATTGGCAGGAAGAATTGGAACATGAAATTTAAGGATGCTACCTCTGCTGCTCAAGTAGCGACTGAATTTGTAGAACATGCAAGCCTAGCTGCCAGAGCTATTGTAGAACTTTCAAGGCAATATTGTGTTGATGATGGTGGTTCATTCCACTTAGTTTTCTAAGATGAAAGGTTGGAACATGGGCAATCATTTCCTTGAGATGGTAATGTTAATTTTTCTGTTGGCAGGGAGTATTGGAACATGAAATTTAAGGATACTACCTCTACTGCTCAAGCAGCGGCTGAGTTTGGAGAACATGCAAGCCTAGCTGCCAGAGCTATTGGAGAACTTTCAAGGCAATATTGTGTTGATGATGGTGGTTAATGCCACTTAGGTTTCAAGGATGAAAGGTTGGAACATGGGCAAGCATTTCCTGGAGATGGTAATGGTAATTTTTCCGTTGGCAAGCATAATTGGAACATGAAATTTAAGGATGATACCTATGTTGCTCAATCAACGGCTGAGTTTGCAGAACATGCAAGCCTGGCTTCCAGAGCTGTTGTAGAACTTTGAAGGCAATATTCTGTTGATTATGGTGGTTCATGCCACTTAGGTTTCAAGGATAAAAGGTTGGAGCATATTCAATCATTTCCTAGAGAGGGTAATGGTAATTTTTCTGTTGGCAGGCAGAATTGGAACATGATATTTAAGGATGCTACCTCTGCTGCTCAAGCCGAGGCTGAGTTTGCAGAATATACAAGCCTAGCTGCCATAGCTATTGTAGAACATTCAATGCAGTATTGTGTTGATGATGGTGGTTCATGCCACTTAGGTTTCAAGGATAAAAGGTTGGAACAAGGGCAATCATTTGTTAGAGAGGGTAATGGTAATTTTTCTGTTGGCAGGTAGAATTGGAACATGAAATTTAAGGATGCTACCTCTGCTGCTCAACCAGCGGCTGAGTTTGCAGAACATGTAGGCCTAGCTGTTAGAGCTGTTGTAGAACTTTCAAGGCAATACTGTGTTGATGATGGTGGTTCATGCCACATAGTTTTCAAGGATGAAAGGTTGGAACACGGGCAATAATTACCTTGAGATGGTAATGGTAATTTTTCTGTTGGCAGGTAGAATTGGAACTTCAAATTTAAGGATGCTACCTCTGCTGCTCAATTAGCGACTGAGTTTGCAGAACATGCAAGACTAGCTGCCAGAGCTGTTGTAGAACTTTCAAGGCAATATTTTATTTGATGATGGTGGTTCATGCAACTTATGTTTCAAGGATAAAAGGTTGGAACATGGGCAATCATTTCCTAGAGATGGTAAATTTTCTATTGGCAGGCACAATTAGAACAGGAAATTTATGAATGCTACCTCTGCTGCTCAAGTAGTGGCTGAGTTTGCAAAACATCCAAGCCTAGCTGCCAGAGCTGTTGTAGAACTTTCAAGGCAATATTGTGTTGATGATTGTGGTTCATGCCACTTAGGTTTCAAGGATGAAATCTTGGAAAATGGGCAATCATTTCCTGGAGATGGTAATGGTAATTTTTCTATTGGCAGGCAAAATCGGAACATGAAATTTAAGGATGCTACCTCTAATGCTCAAGTAGCGACTGAGTTTGCAGAACATGCAAGCCTAGCTGCCAGAGCTGTTGTAGAACTTTCAAGGCAATATTGTGTTGATGATGGAAGTTCATGCCACTTAGTGTTCAAGGATGAAAGGTTGGAACATGGGCAATCATTTCCGTGAGATGGTAATGGTAATTTTTCTGTTGGCAGGCAGTATTGGAACATGAAATTTAAGGATGCTACCTCTGCTGCTCAAGCAGCGGCTGAGTTTGGAGAATATGCAAGCCTAGCTGCCAGAGCTATTGGAGAACTTTCAAGGCAATATTGTGTTGATGATGGTGGTTCATGCCACTTAGGTTTCAAGGATGAAATGTTGGAACATGGGCAAGCATTTCCTGTAGATGGTAATGGTAATTTTTCCGTTGGCAAGCATAATTGGAACATAAAATTTAAGGATGCTACCTATGTTGCTCAAGCAGCGGCTGAGTTTGCAGAACATGCAAGCCTGGCTGCCAGAGCTGTTGTAGAACTTTCAAGCCAATATTGTGTTGATGATGGTGGTTCATGCCACTTAGTTTTCAAGGATGAAAGGTGGGAACATGGGCAATCATTTCACGGAGATGGTAATGGTAATTTTTCTATTGGCAGGTAGAATTGGAATCTGAAATTTAAGGATGCTACCTATGCTGCTCAAGCAGTGGTTGAGTTTGCAGACCATGAAGACCTAGTTGCCAGAGCTGTTGTAGAACTTTCAACGCAATACTGTGTTGATGATGCTGGTTCATGCCACATAGTTTTCAAGGATGAAAGGTTGGAACATGGGTAATCATTTCCTTGAGATGGTAATGGTAATTTTTATGTTGTTAGGTAGAATTGGAACATGAAATTTAAGGATGCTACCGCTGCTGCTCAATTAGCGACTGAGTTTGCAGAACATACAAGCCTAGCTTCCAGAGCAGTTATAGAACTTTCAAGGCAATATTGTGTTGATGATGGTGGTTCATGCACCTTAGATTTCAAGGATGAAAGGTTGGAACATGGGCAATCATTTCCTTGAGATGGTAAATTTTCTATTGGCAGGCCGAATTGGAACATAAAATTTAACGATTCTACCTCTGCTTCTCAAGTAGCGACTGAGTTTGCAGAACATCCAAGCCTAGCTGCCAGAGCTATTGTAGAACTTTCAAGGCAATATTGTGTTGATGATGGTGGTTCATGCCAATTAGGTTTCAAGGATAAAAGGTTGGAACATGGGCAATCATTTCTTGGAGATGGTAATGCTAATTTTTCTATTGGCAGGAAGAATTGGAACATGAAATTTAAGGATGCTACCTCTGCTGCTCAAGTAGTGACTGAATTTGCAGACCATGCAAGCCTAGCTGCCAGAGCTGTTGTAGAACTTTTAAGGAAATATTGTGTTGATGATGGTGGTTCATGCTACTTAGAGTTCAAGGATAAAAGGTTGGAACATGGGCAATCATTTCCTAGAGAGGCTAGTGGTAATTATTCTGTTGGCAGGCAGTATTGGAACATGAAATTTAAGGATGCTACCTCTACTGCTCAAGCCGCGGCTGAGTTTGCGGAACATGCAAGCCTAGATGCCATAGCTGTTGTAGAACTTTCAAGGCAATATTGTGTTGATGATAGTGGTTCATGCCACTTAGGTTTCAAGGATGAAAGGTTGGAACATAGGCAATCATTTCATTGATATGGTAATGGTAATTTTTCTATTGGCAGGAAGAATTGGAACATGAAATTTAAGGATGCTACCTCTGCTGCTCAAGTAGCGACTGAATTTGCAGAACATGCAAGCCTAGCTGCCAGAGCTATTGGAGAACTTTCAAGGCAATATTGTGTTGATGATGGTGGTTAATGCCACTTAGGTTTCAAGGATGAAAGGTTGGAACATGGGCAAGCATTTCCTGGAGATGGTAATGGTAATTTTTCCGTTGGCAAGAATAATTGGAACATGAAATTTAAGGATACTACCTCTACTGCCCAAGCCGCGGCTGAATTTGGAGAACATGCAAGCCTAGCTGCCAGAGCTATTGGAGAACTTTCAAGGCAATATTGTGTTGATGATGGAGGTTAATGCCACTTAGGTTTCAAGGATGAAAGGTTGGAACATGGGCAAGCATTTCCTGGAGATGGTAATGGTAATTTTTCCGTTGGCAAGAATAATTGAACATGAAATTTAAGGATGCTACCTATGTTGCTCAAGCAGCGGCTGAGTTTGCAGAACATGCAAGCCTGGCTTCCAGAGCTGTTGTAGAACTTTCAAGGCAATATTCTGTTGATGATGGTGGTTCATGCCACTTAGGTTTCAAGGATAAAAGGTTGGAGCATGGTCAATCATTTCCTAGAGAGGGTAATGGTAATTTTTCTGTTGGCAGGCAGAATTGGAACATGAAATTTAAGGATGCTACCTCTGCTGCTCAAGCCGCGGCTGAGTTGGCAGAATATACAAGCCTAGCTGCCATAGCTGTTGTAGAACATTCAATGCAGTATTGTGTAATGGAACAAGGGCGATCATTTCCTAGAGAGGGTAATGGTAATTTTTCTGTTGGCAGGTAGAATTGGAACATGAAATTTAAGGATGCTACCTCTGCTGCTCAAGCAGCGGCTGAGTTTGCAGAACATGTAGGCCTAGCTGTTAGAGCTGTTGTAGAACTTTCAAGGCAATACTGTGTTGATGATGGTGGTTCATGCCACATAGTTTTCAAGGATGAAATGTTGGAACACGGGCAATCATTTCCTTGAGATGGTAATGGTAATTTTTCTGTTGGCAGGTAGAATTGGAACTTGAAATTTAAGGATGCTACCTCTGCTGCTCAATTAGCGACTGAGTTTGCAGAACATGCAAGACTAGCTGCCAGAGCTGTTGTAGAACTTTCAAGGCAATATTTTATTTGATGATGGTGGTTCATGCAACTTATGTTTCAAGGATAAAAGGTTGGAACATGGGCAATCATTTCCTGTATATTGTAAATTTTCTATTGGCAGGCACAATTGGAACATGAAATTTAAGAATGCTACCTCTGCTGCTCAAGTAGCGGCTGAGTTTGCAAAACATCCAAGCCTAGCTGCCAGAGCTGTTGTAGAACTTTCAAGGCAATATTGTGTTGATGATTGTGGTTCATGCCACTTAGGTTTCAAGGATGAAAGCTTGGAAAATGGGCAATCATTTCCTGGAGATGGTAATGGTAATTTTTCTATTGGCAGGCAGAATTGGAACATGAAATTTAAGGAAGCTACCTCTAATGCTCAAGTAGCGACTGAGTTTGCAGAACATGCAAGCCTAGCTGCCAGAGCTGTTGTAGAACTTTCAAGGCAATATTGTGCTGATGATGGTAGTTCATGCCACTTAGTGTTCAAGGATGAAATGTTGGAACATGGGCAATCATTTCCGTGAGATGGTATTGGTAATTTTTCTGTTGGCAGGCAGTATTGGAACATGAAATTTAAAGATGCTACCTCTGCTGCTCAAGCAGCGGCTGAGTTTGGAGAACATTCAAGCCTAGCTGCCAGAGCTGTTGTAGAACTTTCAAGGCAATATTGTGTTGATGATGGTGGTTCATGCCACTTAGGTTTCAAGGATGAAAGGTTGGAACATGGGCAAGCATTTCCTGGAGATGGTAATGGTAATTTTTCTGTTGGCAAGCATAATTGGAACATGAAACTTAAGGATGCTACCTATGTTGCTCAAGCAGCGACTGAGTTTGCAGAACATGCAAGCCTGGCTGCCAGAGCTGTTGTAGAACTTTCAAGCCAAAATTGTGTTGATGATGGTGGTTCATGCCACTTAGGTTTCAAGGATGAAAGGTGGGAACATGGGCAATCATTTCACGGAGATGGTAATGGTAATTTTTCTGTTGGCAGGTAGAATTGGAACCTGAAATTTAAGGATGCTACCTATGCTGCTCAAGCAGTGGCTGAGTTTGCAGATCATGCAGACCTAGCTGCCAGAGCTGTTGTAGAACTTTCAACGCAATACTGTGTTGATGGTGCTGGTTCATGCCACATAGTTTTCAAGGATGAAAGGTTGGAACATGGGCAATCATTTCCTTGAGATGGTAATGGTAATTTTTATGTTGTCAGGTAGAATTGGAAAATGAAATTTAAAGAAGCTACCGCTGCTGCTCAATTAGCGACTGAGTTTGCAGAACATACAAGCCCAGCTTCCAGAGCAGTTGTACAACTTTCAAGGCAATATTGTGTTGATGATGGTGGTTCATGCACCTTAGATTTCAAGGATGAAAGGTTGGAACATGGGCAATCATTTCCTTGAGATGGTAAATTTTCTATTGGCAGGCCGAATTGGAACATGAAATTTAACGATGCTACCTATGCTTCTCAAGTAGCGGCTGAGTTTGCAGAACATCCAAGCCTAGCTGCCAGAGCTGTTGTAGAACTTTCAAGGCAATATTGTGTTGATGATGGTGGTTCATGCCAATTAGGTTTCAAGTATAAAAGGTTGGAACATGGGCAATCATTTCTTGGAGATGGTAATGCTAATTTTTCTATTGGCAGGAAGAATTGGAACATGAAATTTAAGGATGCTACCTCTACTGCTCAAGTAGTGACTGAATTTACAGAACATGCAAGCCTAGCTGCCAGAGCTGTTGTAGAACTTTCAAGGCAATATTGTGTTGATGATGGTGGTTCATTCCACTTAGTTTTTAAGGATGAAAGGTTGGAACTTGGGCAATCATTTCCTTGATATGGTAATGTTAATTTTTCTTTTGGCAGGCAGTATTGGAACATGAAATTTAAGGATGCTACCTCTACTCCTGCAGCAGCGGCTGAATTTGGAGAGCATGTAAGCCTAGCTGCCAGAGCTGTTGTAGAACTTTCAAGGCAATATTGTGTTGATTATGGTGGTTCATGCCACTTAGGTTTCAAGGATGAAAGGTTGGAACATGGGCAATCATTTCCTTGAGAAGGTAATGGTAATTTTTCTGTTGGCAGGCAGTATTGGAAAATGAAATTTAAGGATGCTACCTCTACTGCTCAAGCAGCGGCTGAGTGTGGAGAACATGCAAGCCTAGCTGCCAGAGCTGTTGTTGAACTTTCAAGGCAATATTGTGTTGATGATGGTGGTTCATGCTACTTAGGTTTCAAGTATAAAAGGTTGGAACATGGGCAATCATTTCCTTGAGATGGTAATGTTAATTTTTCTATCGGCAGGCAGTATTGGAACATGAAATTTAAGGATGCTACCTCTACTGCTCAAGCAGCGGCTGAATTTGGAGAACATGCAAGCCTAGCTGCCAGAGCTGTTGTAGAACTTTCAAGGCAATATTGTGTTGATGATGGTGGTTCATGCCACTTAGGTTTCAAGGAAGAAAGGTTGGCACATGGGCAATCATTTCCTTGAGATGGTAATGTTAATTTTTCTGTTGGCAGGCAGTGTTGGAACATGAAATTTAAGGATGCTACCTCTACTGCTCAAGCAGCGGCTGAGTTTGGAGAACATGCAAGCCTAGCTGCTAGAGCTGTTGGAGAACTTTCAAGGCAATATTGTGTTGATGATGGTGGTTCATGCCACTTAGGTTTCAAGGATGAATGGTTGGCATATGGGCAAGCATTTCCTGGAGATAGTAATGTTAATTTTTCTGTTGGCAGGCAGTATTGGAACGTGAAATTTAAGGATGGTACCTCTACTGCTCAAGCAGTGGCTGAGTTTGGAGAACATGCGAGCCTAGCTGCCAGAGCTGTTGGAGAACTTTCAAGGCAATATTTGTGTTGATGATGGTGGTTCATGCCACTTAGGTTTGAAGGATGAAAGGTTGGAACATGGGCAAGCATTTCCTGGAGATGGTAAAGGTAATTTTTCTGTTGGCAAACAGAATTGGAACATGAAATTTAAGGATGCTACCTATGTTACTCAAGTAGCGGCTGAGTTTACAAAACATGCAAGCCTAGCTGCCAGAGCAGTTGTAGAACTTTCAAGGCAATATTGTGTTGACGATGGTGGTTCATGCTACTTAGGTTTCAAGGTTAAAAGGTTGGAACATGGGCAATCATTTCCTAGAGAGGCTAGTGGTATTTTTTCTGTTGGCAGGCAGTATTGGAACATGAAATTTAAGGATGCTACCTCTGTTGCTTAAGCCGCGGCTGAGTTTGGAGAACGTGCAAGCCTAGCTACCAGAGCTGTTGGAGAACCTTCAAGGCAATATTGTGTTGATGATGGTGGTTAATGCCAGTTAGGTTTCAAGGATGAAAGGTTGGAACATGGGAAACCTTTTCTTGAAGATGGCAATGGTAATTTTTCTATTGGCAGGAAGAATTGGAACATGAAATTTAAGGATGCTACCTCTGCTGCTCAAGTAGCGACTAAATTTGCAGAACATGCATGCCTAGCTGCCAGAGCTGTTGTAGAACTTTCAAGGCAATATTGTGTTGATAATGGTGGTTCATTCCACTTAGTTTTCAAGGATGAAATGTTGGAACATGGGCAATCATTTCCTTGAGATAGTAATGTTAATTTTTCTGTTGGCAGGCAGTATTGGAACATGAAATTTAAGGATGCTACCTCTACTGCCCAAGCAGCGGCTGAGTTTGGAGAACATTCAAGCCTAGCTGCCAGAGCTGTTGTAGAACTTTCAAGGCAATATTGTGTTGATGATGGTGGTTCATGCCACTTAGGTTTCAAGGATGAAAGGTTGGAACATGGGCAAGCATTTCCTGGAGATGGTAATGGTAATTTTTCTGTTGGCAAGCATAATTGGAACATGAAACTTAAGGATGCTACCTATGTTGCTCAAGCAGCGGCTGAGTTTGCAGAACATGCAAGCCTGGCTGCCAGAGCTGTTGTAGAACTTTCAAGCCAAAATTGTGTTGATAATGGTGGTTCATGCCACTTAGGTTTCAAGGATGAAAGGTGGGAACATGGGCAATCATTTCACGGAGATGGTAATGGTAATTTTTCTGTTGGCAGGTAGAATTGGAACCTAAAATTTAAGGATGCTACCTATGCTGCTCAAGCAGTGGCTGAGTTTGCAGATCATGCAGACCTAGCTGCCAGAGCTGTTGTAGAACTTTCAACGCAATACTGTGTTGATGGTGCTGGTTCATGCCAAATAGTTTTCAAGGATGAAAGGTTGGAACATGGGAAATCATTTCCTTGAGATGGTAATGGTAATTTTTATGTTGTCAGGTAGAATTGGAAAATGAAATTTAAGGAAGCTACCGCTGCTGCTCAATTAGCGACTAAGTTTGCAGAACATACAAGCCTAGCTTCCAGAGCAGTTGTACAACTTTCAAGGCAATATTGTGTTGATGATGGTGGTTCATGCACCTTAGATTTCAAGGATGAAAGGTTGGAACATGGGCAATCATTTCGTTGAGATGGTAAATTTTCTATTGGCAGGCCGAATTGGAACATGAAATTTAACGATGCTACCTATGCTTCTCAAGTAGCGGCTGAGTTTGCAGAACATCCAAGCCTAGCTGCCAGAGCTGTTGTAGAACTTTCAAGGCAATATTGTGTTGATGATGGTGGTTCATGCCAATTAGGTTTCAAGTATAAAAGGTTGGAACATGGGCAATCATTTCTTGGAGATGGTAATGCTAATTTTTCTATTGGCAGGAAGAATTGGAACATGAAATTTAAGGATGCTACCTCTACTGCTCAAGTAGTGACTGAATTTACAGAACATGCAAGCCTAGCTGCTAGAGCTGTTGTAGAACTTTCAAGGCAATATTGTGTTGATGATGGTGGTGCATTCCACTTAGTTTTTAAGGATGAAAGGTTGGAACTTGGGCAATCATTTCCTTGATATGGTAATGTTAATTTTTCTTTTGGCAGGCAGTATTGGAACATGAAATTTAAGGATGCTACCTCTACTCCTGCAGCAGCGGCTGAATTTGGAGAGCATGCAAGCCTAGCTGCCAGAGCTGTTGTAGAACTTTCAAGGCAATATTGTGTTGATTATGGTGGTTCATGCCACTTAGGTTTCAAGGATGAAAGGTTGGAACATGGGCAATCATTTCCTTGAGAAGGTAATGGTAATTTTTCTGTTGGCAGGCATTATTGGAAAATGAAATTTAAGGATGCTACCTCTACTGCTCAAGCAGCGGCTGAGTGTGGAGAACATGCAAGCCTAGCTGCCAGAGCTGTTGTTGAACTTTCAAGGCAATATTGTGTTGATGATGGTGGTTCATGCCACTTAGGTTTCAAGTATAAAAGGTTGGAACATGGGCAATCATTTCCTTGAGATGGTAATGTTAAATTTTCTATCGGCAGGCAGTTTTGGAACATGAAATTTAAGGATGCTACCTCTACTGCTCAAGCAGCGGCTGAATTTGGAGAACATGCAAGCCTAGCTGCCAGAGCTGTTGTAGAACTTTCAAGGCAATATTGTGTTGATGATGGTGGTTCATGCCACTTAGGTTTCAAGGAAGAAAGGTTGGCACATGGGCAATTATTTCCTTGAGATGGTAATGTTAATTTTTCTGTTGGCAGGCAGTGTTGGAACATGAAATTTAAGGATGCTACCTCTACTGCTCAAGCAGCGGCTGAGTTTGGAATACATGCAAGCCTAGCTGCTAGAGCTGTTGGAGAACTTTCAAGGCAATATTGTGTTGATGATGGTGGTTCATGCCACTTAGGTTTCAAGGATGAATGGTTGGCATATGGGCAAGCATTTCCTGGAGATAGTAATGTTAATTTTTCTGTTGGCAGGCAGTATTGGAACGTGAAATTTAAGGATGGTACCTCTACTGCTCAAGCAGTGGCTGAGTTTGGAGAACATGCGAGCCTAGCTGCCAGAGCTGTTGGAGAACTTTCAAGGCAATATTTGTGTTGATGATGGTGGTTCATGCCACTTAGGTTTGAAGGATGAAAGGTTGGAACATGGGCAAGCATTTCCTGGAGATGGTAATGGTAATTTTTCTGTTGGCAAGCATAATTGGAACATGAAACTTAAGGATGCTACCTATGTTGCTCAAGCAGCGGCTGAGTTTGCAGAACATGCAAGCCTGGCTGCCAGAGCTGTTGTAGAACTTTCAAGCCAAAATTGTGTTGATAATGGTGGTTCATGCCACTTAGGTTTCAAGGATGAAAGGTGGGAACATGGGCAATCATTTCACGGAGATGGTAATGGTAATTTTTCTGTTGGCAGGTAGAATTGGAACCTAAAATTTAAGGATGCTACCTATGCTGCTCAAGCAGTGGCTGAGTTTGCAGATCATGCAGACCTAGCTGCCAGAGCTGTTGTAGAACTTTCAACGCAATACTGTGTTGATGGTGCTGGTTCATGCCAAATAGTTTTCAAGGATGAAAGGTTGGAACATGGGAAATCATTTCCTTGAGATGGTAATGGTAATTTTTATGTTGTCAGGTAGAATTGGAAAATGAAATTTAAGGAAGCTACCGCTGCTGCTCAATTAGCGACTAAGTTTGCAGAACATACAAGCCTAGCTTCCAGAGCAGTTGTACAACTTTCAAGGCAATATTGTGTTGATGATGGTGGTTCATGCACCTTAGATTTCAAGGATGAAAGGTTGGAACATGGGCAATCATTTCGTTGAGATGGTAAATTTTCTATTGGCAGGCCGAATTGGAACATGAAATTTAACGATTCTACCTATGCTTCTCAAGTAGCGGCTGAGTTTGCAGAACATCCAAGCCTAGCTGCCAGAGCTGTTGTAGAACTTTCAAGGCAATATTGTGTTGATGATGGTGGTTCATGCCAATTAGGTTTCAAGTATAAAAGGTTGGAACATGGGCAATCATTTCTTGGAGATGGTAATGCTAATTTTTCTATTGGCAGGAAGAATTGGAACATGAAATTTAAGGATGCTACCTCTACTGCTCAAGTAGTGACTGAATTTACAGAACATGCAAGCCTAGCTGCTAGAGCTGTTGTAGAACTTTCAAGGCAATATTGTGTTGATGATGGTGGTGCATTCCACTTAGTTTTTAAGGATGAAAGGTTGGAACTTGGGCAATCATTTCCTTGATATGGTAATGTTAATTTTTCTTTTGGCAGGCAGTATTGGAACATGAAATTTAAGGATGCTACCTCTACTCCTGCAGCAGCGGCTGAATTTGGAGAGCATGCAAGCCTAGCTGCCAGAGCTGTTGTAGAACTTTCAAGGCAATATTGTGTTGATTATGGTGGTTCATGCCACTTAGGTTTCAAGGATGAAAGGTTGGAACATGGGCAATCATTTCCTTGAGAAGGTAATGGTAATTTTTCTGTTGGCAGGCATTATTGGAAAATGAAATTTAAGGATGCTACCTCTACTGCTCAAGCAGCGGCTGAGTGTGGAGAACATGCAAGCCTAGCTGCCAGAGCTGTTGTTGAACTTTCAAGGCAATATTGTGTTGATGATGGTGGTTCATGCCACTTAGGTTTCAAGTATAAAAGGTTGGAACATGGGCAATCATTTCCTTGAGATGGTAATGTTAAATTTTCTATCGGCAGGCAGTTTTGGAACATGAAATTTAAGGATGCTACCTCTACTGCTCAAGCAGCGGCTGAATTTGGAGAACATGCAAGCCTAGCTGCCAGAGCTGTTGTAGAACTTTCAAGGCAATATTGTGTTGATGATGGTGGTTCATGCCACTTAGGTTTCAAGGAAGAAAGGTTGGCACATGGGCAATTATTTCCTTGAGATGGTAATGTTAATTTTTCTGTTGGCAGGCAGTGTTGGAACATGAAATTTAAGGATGCTACCTCTACTGCTCAAGCAGCGGCTGAGTTTGGAATACATGCAAGCCTAGCTGCTAGAGCTGTTGGAGAACTTTCAAGGCAATATTGTGTTGATGATGGTGGTTCATGCCACTTAGGTTTCAAGGATGAATGGTTGGCATATGGGCAAGCATTTCCTGGAGATAGTAATGTTAATTTTTCTGTTGGCAGGCAGTATTGGAACGTGAAATTTAAGGATGGTACCTCTACTGCTCAAGCAGTGGCTGAGTTTGGAGAACATGCGAGCCTAGCTGCCAGAGCTGTTGGAGAACTTTCAAGGCAATATTTGTGTTGATGATGGTGGTTCATGCCACTTAGGTTTGAAGGATGAAAGGTTGGAACATGGGCAAGCATTTCCTGGAGATGGTAAAGGTAATTTTTCTGTTGGCAAACAGAATTGGAACATGAAATTTAAGGATGCTACCTATGTTACTCAAGTAGCGGCTGAGTTTACAAAACATGCAAGCCTAGCTGCCAGAGCAGTTGTAGAACTTTCAAGGCAATATTGTGTTGACGATGGTGGTTCATGCTACTTAGGTTTCAAGGATAAAAGGTTGGAACATGGGCAATCATTTCCTAGAGAGGCTAGTGGTATTTTTTCTGTTGGCAGGCAGAATTGGAACATGAAATTTAAGGATGCTACCTCTGTTGCTTAAGTCGCGGCTGAGTTTGGAGAACGTGCAAGCCTAGCTACCAGAGCTGTTGGAGAACCTTCAAGGCAATATTGTGTTGATGATGGTGGTTAATGCCAGTTAGGTTTCAAGGATGAAAGGTTTGAACATGGGAAACCTTTTCTTGAAGATGGCAATGGTAATTTTACTATTGGCAGGAAGAATTGGAAAATGAAATTTAAGGATGCTACCTCTGCTGCTCAAGTAGCGACTAAATTTGCAGAACATGCATGCCTAGCTGCCACAGCTGTTGTAGAACTTTCAAGGCAATATTGTGTTGATGATGGTGGTTCATTCCACTTAGTTTTCAAGGATGAAAGGTTGGAACATGGGCAATCATTTCCTTGAGATGGTAATGTTAATTTTTCTGTTGGCAGGCAGTATTGGAACATGAAATTTAAGGATGCTACCTCTACTGCCCAAGCAGCGGCTGAGTTTGGAGAACATGCAAGCGTAGCTGCTAGAGTTGTTGTAGAACTTTCAAGGCAATATTGTGTTGATGATGGTGGTTAATGCCACTTAGGTTTCAAGGATGAAAGGTTTGAACATGGGCAAGCAATTCCTGGAGATGGTAATGGTAATATTTTCGTTGGCAAGCATAACTGGAACATGAAATTTAAGGATGCTACCTATGTTGCTCAAGCAGCGGCTGAGTTTGCAGAACATACAAGCCTAGCTGCCATAGCTGTTGTAGAACTTTCAAGGCAGTATTGTGTTGATGATGGTGGGTCAAGCCACTTAGGTTTTAAGGATAAAAGGTTGGAACATGTGTAATCATTTCCTAGAGAGGGTAATGGAAATTTTTCTGATGGCAGGTAGAATAAGAAAATGAAATTTAAGGATGCTACCTCTGCTGCTCAAGCAGCGGCTGAGTTTACTGAACATGCATGCCTAGCTTCCAGAGCTGTTGTAAAACTTTCAAGGCAATACTGTGTTGATTATGGTGGTTCATGCCACATAGTTTTCAAGGATGAAAGGTTGGAACATGGGCAATCATTTCCTTGAGATGGTAATGGTAATTTTTTTGTTGGCAGGTAGAGTTGGAACTTGAAATTTAAGGATGCTACCTCTGCTGCTCAATTAGCGACTGAGTTTGCAGAACATGCAAGACCTGCTGCCAGAGCTATTGTAGAACTTTCAAGGCAATATTTTAGTTGATGATGGTGGTTCATGCAACCTAGGTTTCAAGGATAAAAGGTTGGAACATGGGCAATCATTTCCTGGAGATGGTAATGTTAATTTTTCTGTTGGCAGGCAGTATTGGAACATGAAATTTAAGGATGCTACCTCTACTGCTCAAGCAGCGGCTGAATTTGGAGAACATGCAAGCCTAGCTGCCAGAGCGGTTGTAGATCTTTCAAGGCAATATTGTGTTGATGATGGTGGTTCATGCCACTTAGGTTTCAAGGAAGAAAGGTTGGCACATGGGCAATCATTTCCTTGAGATGGTAATGTTAATTTTTCTGTTGGCAGGCAGTGTTGGAACATGAAATTTAAGGATGCTACCTCTACTGCTCAAGCAGCGGCTGAGTTTGGAGAACATGCAAGCCTAGCTGCCAGAGCTGTTGGAGATCTTTCAAGGCAATATTGTGTTGATGATGGTGGTTCATGCCACTTAGGTTTCAAGGATGAAAGGTTGGCATATGGGCAAGCATTTCCTGGAGATAGTAATGTTAATTTTTCTGTTGGCAGGCAGTATTGGAACGTGAAATTTAAGGATGCTACCTCTACTGCTCAAGCAGTGGCTGAGTTTGGAGAACATGCGAGCCTAGCTGCCAGAGCTGTTGGAGAACTTTCAAGGCAATATTTGTGTTGATGATGGTGGTTCATGCCACTTAGGTTTGAAGGATGAAAGGTTGGAACATGGGCAAGCATTTCCTGGAGATGGTAAAGGTAATTTTTCTGTTGGCAAACAGAATTGGAACATGAAATTTAAGGATGTTACCTATGTTACTCAAGCAGCGGCTGAGTTTACAGAACATGCAAGCCTAGCTGCCAGAGCAGTTGTAGAACTTTCAAGGCAATATTGTGTTGACGATGGTGGTTCATGCTACTTAGGTTTCAAGGATAAAAGGTTGGAACATGGGCAATCATTTCCTAGAGAGGCGAGTGGTAATTTTTCTGTTGGCAGGCAGAATTGGAACATGAAATTTAAGGATGCTACCTCTATTGCTTAAGCCGCGACTGAGTTTGGAGAACATGCAAGCCTAGCTGCCAGAGCTGTTGGAGAACCTTCAAGGCAATATTGTGTTGATGATGGTGGTTAATGCCAGTTATGTTTCAAGGAAGAAAGGTTGGAACATGGGAAACCTTTTCTTGAAGATGGTAATGGTAATTTTTCTATTGGCAGGAAGAATTGGAACATGAAATTTAAGGATGCTTCCTCTGCTGTTCAAGTAGCGACTAAATTTGCAGAACATGCATGCCTAGCTGCCAGAGCTGTTGTAGAACTTTCAAGGCAATATTGTGTTGATGATGGTGGTTCATTCCACTTAGTTTTCAAGGATGAAAGGTTGGAACATGGGCAATCATTTCCTTAAGATGGTAATGTTAATTTTTCTGTTGGCAGGCAGTATTGGAACATGAAATTTAAGGATGCTACCTCTGCTGCACAAAAGCGGCTGAGTTTGGAGAACATGCAAGCCCAGCTGCTAGAGTTGTTAGAGAACTTTCAAGGCAATATTGTGTTGATGATGGTGGTTAATGCCACTTAGGTTTCAAGGATGAAAGGTTTGAACATGGGCAAGCATTTCCTGGAGATGGTAATGGTAATATTTTCGTTGGCAAGCATAATTGGAACATGAAATTTAAGGATGCTACCTATGTTGCTCAAGCAGCGGCTGAGTTTGCAGAACATACAAGCCTAGCTGCCATAGCTGTTGTAGAACTTTCAAGGCAGTATTGTGTTGATGATGGTGGTTAATTCCACTTAGTTTTCAAGGATGAAAGGTTGGAACATGGGCAATCATTTCCTAGAGAAGGTAATGGAAATTTTTTTGTTGGCAGGCAGAATTGGAACATGAAATTTGAGGATGCTACCTCTGCTGCTCAAGCCGCGACTGAGTTGCAGAACATACAAGCCTAGCTGCCATAGCTGTTGTAGAACTTTCAAGGCAATATTATGTTGATGATGGTGGTTCATGCCACTTAGGTTTCAAGGATAAAAGGTTGGAACATGGTCAATCATTTCCTAGAGAGGGTAATGGTAATTTTTCAGTTGGCAGGCAGAATTCGAACATGAAATTTAAGGATGCTACCTCTGCTCCTCAAGTAGCTGCAGGGTTAGGAGAACATGCAAGCCTAGCTACCAGAGCTGTTGTAGAACTTTCAAGGCAATATTGTGTTGAAGATGGTGGTTCATTCCACTTAGTTTTCAAGGATGAAAGTTTGGAACATGGGCAATCATTTCCTTGAGATGGAAATGGTAATTGTTCTGTTGGCAAGCAGTATTGGAACCTGAAATTTAAGTATGCTACCTCTGCTGCTCAAGCAGCGACTGAGTTTGGTGAACATGCATGCCTAGCTCCCAGAGCTGTTTGAGATCTTTCAAGGCAATATTGTGTTGATGATGGTGGTTCATGCCACTTAGGTTTCAAGGATGAAAGGTTGGAACATGGGCAATCATTTCTTGGAGATGGTAAATTTTCTATTGGCAGGCACAATTGGAACATGAAATTTAAGGATGCTACCTCTGCTCCTCAAGTAGCTGCAGAGTTAGGAGAACATGCAAGCCTAGCTGCCAGAGCTATTGTAGAACTTTCAAGGCAATATTGTGTTGAAGATGGTGGTTCATTCCACTTAGTTTTCAAGGATGAAAGTTTGGAACATGGGCAATCATTTCCTTGAGATGGAAATGGTAATTGTTCTGTTGGCAGGTAGTATTGGAACCTGAAATTTAAGTATGCTACCTCTGCTGCTCAAGCAGCGACTGAGTTTGTTGAACATGCATGCCTAGCTCCCAGAGCTATTTGAGATCTTTCAAGGCAATATTGTGTTGATGATGGTAGTTCATGCCACTTAGGTTTCAAGGAAAAAAGGTTGGAACATGGGCAATCATTTCCTTGAGATGGTAATGAAATTTAAGGATGCTACCTATGCTGCTCAAGCAGCGGCTGAGTTTGCAGAACATGCAAGCTTAGCTGCCATAGCTGTTGTAGAACTTTCAAGGCAATATTGTGTTGATGATGCTGATACATACCACTTAGGTTTCAAGGATGAAAGGTTGGAACATGTGCAATTATTTCTTGGAGAGGATAGTGGTAATTTTTCTGTTGGCAGGAAGAATTGGAACATGAAATTTAAGGATGCTACCTCTGCTGCTCAAACAACGGCTGAGTTAGAAGAACATGCAAGCCTAGCTGCCAGAGCTGTTGCAGAACTTTAAAGGCAATATTGTGTTGATGATGGTGGTTCATGCCACTTAGGTTTCAAGGATAAAAGGGTGGAACATAGGCAATCATTTCCTTGAGATGGTAATGGTAATTTTTCTATTGGCAGGCAGTCTTGGAACATGAAATTTAAGGATGCTACCTCTGCTGCTCAGGCAGCGGCTGAGTTTGGTGAACATGCAAGCCTAGCTGCCAGAGCTGTTGGAGATATTTCAACGCAATATTGTGTTGATGATGGTGGTTCATGCCACTTAGGTTTCAAGGATGAAAGTTTGGAACTTGGGCAAGCATTTCCTGGAGATTGTAATAGAAAGTTTTTTTGTTGGCAAGCAGAATTGGAAGATGAAATGTAAGGATGCTACCTCTGCTGCTCAAGCAGCGGCTGAGTTAGCAGAACATACAAGCCTAGCTTCCAGAGATGTTGTAAAACTTTCAAGGCAATATTGTGTTGATGATGGTGGTTCATGCCACTTTTGTTTCAAGGATAAAAGGTTGGAACATGGGCAATCATTTCCTTGAGATGGTAATGGTAATTTTTCTATTGGCAGGCAATATTGGAACATGAAATTTAAGGATGCTACCTCTGCTGCTCAAGCAGCGGCTGAGTTTGGAGAACATGCAAGCCTAGCTGCCAGAGCTGTTGTAGAACTTTCAAGGCAATATTGTGTTGATGATGGTGGTTCATTCCACTTAGTTTTAAAGGATGAAAGGTTGGAACATGGGCAATCAATTCCTTGAGATGGAAATGGTAATTTTTCTGTTGGCAGGCAGTATTGGAACATGAAATTTAAGGATGCTACCTCTGCTACTCAAGCAGCAGCTGAGTTTTGGGATCATGCAAGCCTAGCTGCCAGAGCTGTTGGAGAACTTTCAAGGAAATATTGTGTTGATGAAGGTGGTTCATGCAATTAGGCTTCAAGGATAAAAGGTTGGAACATGGGCAATCATTTCCTGGAGATGGTAAATTTTCTATTGGCAGGCACAATTGGAACATAAAATTTAAGGATGCTACCTCTGCTGCTCAAGTAGTGGCTGAGTTTGCAAAACATCCAAGCCTAGCGGCCAGAGCTGTTGTAGAACTTTCAAGGCAATATTGTGTTGATGATGGTGGTTCATGCCACTTAGGTTTCAAGGATGAAAGGTTGGAAAATGGGCAATCATTTCCTTTAGATGGTAATGGTAATTGTTTTATTGGCAGGCATAATTGGAACATGAAATTTAAGAATGCTACCTCTGCTGCTCAAGCAGCGGCTGAGTTTGGAGAACATGCAAGCCTAGCTGCCAGAGTTGTTGTAGAACTTACAAGGCAATAATGTATTGATGATGGTGGTTCACTCCACTTAGTTTTCAAAGATGAAAGGTTGGAACATGGGCAATCATTTCGTTGAGATGGTAATGGTAATTTTTCTGTTGGCAGGCAGTATTGGAACATGAATTATAAGGATGCTACCTCTACTGCTCAAGCAGTGGCTGAGTGTGGAGAACATGCAAGCCTAGCTACCAGAGCTGTTGTAGAACTTTCTAGGCAATTTAGTGTTGATGATGGTGGTTCATGCCACTTAGCTTTCAAGGATGAAAGGTTGGAACATGGGCAATCATTTCCTTGAGATGGTAATGGTAATTTTTCTATTGGCAGGCAGTCTTGGAACATGAAATTTAAGGATGCTACCTCTGTTGCTCAGGCAGCGGCTGAGTTTGGTGAACATGCAAGCCTAGCTGCCAGAGCTGTTGGAGATATTTCAACGCAATATTGTGTTGATGATGGTGGTTCATGCCACTTAGGTTGGATGAAAGTTTGGAACTTGGGCAAGCATTTCCTGGAGATTGTAATAGAAAGTTTTTTTGTTGGCAAGCAGAATTGGAAGATGAAATTTAAGGATGCTACCTCTGCTGCTCAAGCAGCGGCTGAGTTAGCAGAACATACAAGCCTAGCTTCCAGAGATGTTGTAAAACTTTCAAGGCAATATTGTGTTGATGATGGTGGTTCATGCCACTTTTGTTTCAAGGATAAAAGGTTGGAACATGGGCAATCATTTCCTTGAGATGGTAATGGTAATTTTTCTATTGGCAGGCAATATTGGAACATGAAATTTAAGGATGCTACCTCTGCTGCCCAAGCAGCGGCTGAGTTTGGAGAACATGCAAGCCTAGCTGCCAGAGCTGTTGTAGAACTTTCAAGGCAATATTGTGTTGATGATGGTGGTTCATTCCACTTAGTTTTAAAGGATGAAAGGTTGGAACATGGGCAATCAATTCCTGGAGATGGTAATGGTAATTTTTCCATTGGCAAGCAGAATTGGAACATGAAATTTAAGGATGCTACCTATGTTGCTCAAGCAACGGCTGAGTTTACAGAACATGCAAGCCTAGCTGCCAGAGCTGTTGTAGAACTTTCAAGAAAACATTGTGTTGATGATGGTGGTTCATTCCACTTAGTTTTAAAGGATGAAAGGTTGGAACATGGGCAATCAATTCCTAGAGAGGCTAGTGGTAATTATTCTGTTAGCTGGCAGAATTGGAACATGAAATTTAAGGATGCTACCTCTGCTACTCAAGCAGCGGCTGAGTTTTGGGATCATGCAAGCCTAGCTGCCATAGCTGTTGGAGAACTTTCAAGGCAATATTATGTTGGTGATAGTGGTTCATGCCACTTAGGTTTCAAGCATGAAAGGTTGGAACATGGGCAATCATTTCTTTGAGATGGTAATGGTAATTTTTCTATTGGCAGGAAGAATTGGAACATGAAATTTAAGGATGCTGCCTCTGCTGCTCAAGTAGCAACTGAATTTGAAGAACATGCAAGCCTAGCTGCCAGAGCTGTTGTAGAACTTTCAAGGCTATATTGTGTTGATGATGGTGGTTCATTCCACTTAGTTTTCAAGGATGAAAGGTTGGAACATGGGCAATCATTTCCTTGAGATGGTAATATTAATTTTTCTGTTGGCAGGCAGTATTGGAACATAAAATTTAAGGATACTACCTCTACTGCTCAAGCAGCGGCTGAGTTTGGAGAACATGCAAGCCTAGCTGCCAGAGCTATTGGAGAACTTTCAAGGCAATATTGTGTTGATGATGGTGGTTAATGCCACTTAGGTTTCAAGGATGAAAGGTTGGAACATGGGCAAGCATTTCCTGGAGATGGTAATGGTAATTTTTCCGTTGGCAAGCATAAGTGGAACATGAAATTTAAGGATGCTACCTATGTTGCTCAAGCAGCGGCTGAGTTTGCAGAACATGCAAGCCTGGCTGCCAGAGCTGTTGTAGAACTTTCAAGGCAATATTCTGTTGATGATGGTGGTTCATGCCACTTAGGTTTCAAGGATAAAGGTTGGAACATGGTCAATCATTTCCTAGAGAAGGTAATGGTAATTTTTTTGCTGGCAGGCAGAATTGGAACATGAAATTTAAGGATGTTACCTCTGCTGCTCAAGCTGCGGCTGAGTTTGCAGAACATACAAGCCTAGCTGCCATAGCTGTTGTAGAAGTTTCAAGGCAGTATTGTGTTGATGATGGTGGTTCATGCCACTTAGGTTTCAAGGATAAAAGGTTGGAACAAGGGCAATCATTTCCTAGAGAGGGTAATGGTAATTTTTCTGTTGGCAGGCAGTATTGGAACATGAAATTTAAGGATGCTACCTCTGCTGCTCAAGCAGCGGCTGAGTTTGCAGAACATGCAGGCCTAGATGCCAGAGCTGTTGTAGAACTTTCAAGGCAATACTGTGTTGATGATGGTGGTTCATGCCACATAGTTTTCAAGGATGAAAGGTTGGAACATGGGCAATCATTTCCTTGATATGGTAATGGTAATTTTTCTGTTGGAAGGTAGAATTGGAACTTGAAATTTAAGGATGCTACCTCTGCTGCTCAATTAGCGACTGAATTTGCAGAACATGCAAGACTAGCTGCCAGAGCTGTTGTAGAACTTTCAAGGCAATATTTTATTTGATGATGGTGGTTCATGCAACTTATGTTTCAAGGATAAAAGGTTGGAACATGGGCAATCATTTCCTAGAGATGGTAAATTTTCTATTGGCAGGCACAATTGGAACATGATATTTAAGGATGCTACCTCTGCTGCTCAAGTAGCGGCTGAGTTTGCAAAACATCCAAGCCTAGCTGCCAGAGTTGTTGTAGAACTTTCAAGGCAATATTGTGTTGATGATTGTGGTTCATGCCACTTAGGTTTCAAGGATGAAAGGTTGGTACATGGGCAATCATTTCCTGGAGATGGTAATGTTAATTTTTCTGTTGGCAGGCAGTATTGGAATATGAAATTTATGGATACTACCTCTACTGCTCAAGCAGCGGCTGAGTTTGGAGAACATGCAAGCCTAGCTGCCAGAGCTAATGGAGAACTTTCAAGGCAATATTGTGTTGATGATGGTGGTTAATGCCACTTAGGTTTCAAGGATAAAAGGTTGGAAGATGGGCAAGCATTTCTTGGAGATGGTAATGGTAATTTTTCCGTTCACAAGCATAATTGGAACATGAAATTTAAGGATGCTACCTATGTTGCACAAGCAGCGGCTGAGTGTGCAGAACATGCAAGCCTGGCTGCCAGAGCTGTTGTAGAACTTTCAAGGCAATATTCTGTTGATGATGGTAGTTCATGCCACTTAGGTTTCAAGGATAAAAGGTTGGAACATGGTCAATCATTTCCTAGAGAGGGTAATGGTAATTTTTCTGCTGGCAGACAGAATTGGAACATTAAATTTAAGGATGCTACCTCTGCTGCTCAAGCAGCAGCTGAGTTTGCAGAACATACAAACCTAGCTGCCATAGTTGTTGTAGAAGTTTCAAGGCAGTATTGTGTTGAAGATGGTGGTTCATGCCACTTAGGTTTCAGGGATGAAAGGTTGGAACATGGGCAATCATTTCCTAGAGAGGGTAATGGTAATTTTTCTATTGGCAGGTAGAATTGGAACATGAAATTTAAGGATGCTACCTCTGCTGCTCAAGCAGCGGCTGAGTTTGCAGAAAATGCAGGCCTAGCTGCCAGAGCTGTTGTAGAACCTTCAAGGCAATACTGTGTTGATGATGGTGGTTCATGCCACATAGTTTTCAAGGATGAAAGGTTGGAACATGGGCAATCATTCCCTTGATATGGTAATGGTAATTTTTCTATTGGAAGGTAGAATTGGAACTTGAAATTTAAGGATGCTACCTCTGCTGCTCAATTAGCGACTGAGTTTGCAGAACATGCAAAACTAGCTGCCAGAGCTGTTGTAGAACTTTCAAGGCAATATTTTATTTGATGATGGTGATTCATGCAACTTATGTTTCAAGGATAAAAGGTTGGAACATGGGAAATCATTTCCTAGAGATGGTAAATTTTCTATTGGCAGGCACAATTGGAACATGAAATTTAAGGATGCTACCTCTGTTGCTCAAGTAGCGGCTGAGTTTGCAAAACATCCAAGCCTAGCTGCCAGAGCTGTTGTAGAACTTTCAAGGCAATAATGTGTTGATGATTGTGGTTCATGCCACTTAGGTTTCAAGGATTAAAGGTTGGTACATGGGCAATCATTTCCTGGAGATGGTAATGGTAATTTTTCTATTGGCAGGCAGAATTGGAACATGAAATTTAAGGATGCTACCTCTAATGCTCAAGTAGCGACTGAGTTTGCAGAACATACAAGCCTAGCTGCCAGAGCTGTTGTAGAACTTTCAAGGCAATATAGTGTTGATGATGGTAGTTCATGCCACTTAGTGTTCAAGGAAGAAAGGTTGGAACATGGACAATCATTTCCGTGAGATGGTAATGGTAATTTTTCTGTTGGCAGGCAGTATTGGAACATGAAATTTAAGGATGCTACCTCTACTGCTCCAGCAGCGGCTGAATTTGGAGAACATGCAAGCCTAGCTGCCAGAGCTGTTGTAGAACTTTCAAGGCAATATTGTGTTGATTATGGTGGTTCATGCCACTTAGGTTTCAAGGATGAAAGGTTGGAACATGGGAAATCATTTCCTTGAGAGGGTAATGGAAATTTTTCTATTGGCAGGTAGAATTGGAACATGAAATTTAAGGATGCTACCACTGCTGCTCAAGCAGCGGCTGAGTTTGCAGAACATGCATGCCTAGCTTCCAGATCTGTTGTAGAACTTTCAAGGCAATACTGTGTTGATGATGGTGGTTCATGCTACATAGTTTTCAAGGATGAAAGGTTGGAACATGGGCAATCATTTCCTTGAGATGGTAATGTTAATTTTTCTGTTGGCAAGCAGTATTGGAACATGAAATTTAAGGATGCTACCTCTACTGTACAAGCAGCGGCTGAGTTTGGAGAACTTGCAAGCCTAGCTGCCAGAGTTGTTGGAGAACTTTCAAGGCAATATTGTGTTGATGATGGTGGTTAATGCCACTTAGGTTTCAAGGATGAAAGGTTGGAACATGGGCAAGCATTTCCTGGAGATGGTAATGGTAATTATTTCGTTGGCAAGCATAATTGGACCATGAAATTTAAGGATGCTACCTATGTTGCTCAAGCAGCGGCTGAGTTTGCAGAACATGCAAGCCGGGCTAGCAGAGCTGTTGTAGAACTTTCAAGGACATATTGTGTTGATGATGGTGGTTCATGCCACTTAGGTTTCAAGGATAAAAGGTTGGAACATGGTCAATCATTTCCTATAGAGGGTAAGGGTAATTTTTCAGTTGGCAGGCAGAATTAGAACATGAAATTTAAGGATGCTACCTCTGATGCTCAAGCCGCGGCTGAGTTTGCAGAACATACAAGCCTAGCTGCCATAGCTGTTGTAGAACTTTCAAGGCAATATTGTGTTGATGATGGTGGTTCATGCCACTTAGGTTTCAAGGATGAAAGGTTGGAACATGGGCAATCATTTCCTAGAGAGGGTAATGGTAATTTTTCTATTGGCAGGTAGAATTGGAACTTGAAATTTAAGGATGCTACCTTTGCTGCTCAAGTAGCGGCTGAGTTTGCAGAACATGCAGGCCTTGCATCCAGAGCTGTTGTAGAACTTTCAAGGCAATACGTTGTTGATGATGGTGGTTCATGCCACATAGTTTTCAAGGATGAAAGGTTGAAACATGGGCAATCATTTCCTTGAGATGGTAATGGTAATTTTTCTGTGGACAGGTAGAATTGGAACTTGAAATTTAAGGATGCTACCTCTGCTGCTCAATTAGCGAGTGAGTTTGCAAAACATGCAAGACTAGCTGCCAGAGCTGTTGTAGAACTTTCAAGGCAATATTTTAGTTGATGATGGTGGTTCATGCAACTTAGGTTTCAAGGATAAAAGATTGGAACATGGGCAATCATTTCCTGTAGATGGTAATGGTAATATTTCTATTGGCAGGCAGAATTGGAACATGAAATTTAAGGATGCTACCTCTGCTGCTCAAGTAGCGACTAAGTTTGCAGAACATACAAGCCTAGCTGCCAGAGCAGTTGTAGAACTTTCAAGGCAATATTATGTTGACGATGGTGGTTCATGCTACTTAGGTTTCAAGGATAAAAGGTTGGAACATGGGCAATCATTTCCTAGATAGGCTAGTGATAATTTTTAGGTTGGCAGGCAGAATTAGAACATGTAATTTAAGGATGCTACCTCTGCTGCTCAAACCGCGGCCGAGTTTGCAGAGCATACAAGCCTAGCTGCCATAGCTGTTGTAGAACTTTCAAGGCAATATTGTGTTGATGATGGTGGTTCATGCCACTTAGGTTTCAAGGATGAAAGGTTGGAACATGGGCAATCATTTCCTAGAGAGGGTAATGGTAATTTTTCTATTGGCAGGTAGAATTGGAACATGAAATTTAAGGATGCTACCTTTGCTGCTCAAGCAGCGGCTGTGTTTGCAGAACATACAGGCCTTGCATCCAGAGCTGTTGTAGAACTTTCAAGGCAATACTGTGTTGATGATGGTGGTTCATGCCACATAGTTTTCAAGGATGAAAGGTTGGAACATGGGCAATCATTTCCTTGAGATGGTAATGGTAATTTTTCTGTGGGCAGGTAGAATTGGAACTTGAAATTTAAGGATGCTACCTCTACTGCTCAGTTAGCGACTGAGTTTGCAGAACATGCAAGACTAGCTGCCAGAGCTGTTGTAGAACTTTCAAGGGAATATTTTAGTTGATGATGGTGGTTCATGCAACTTAGGTTTCAAGGATAAAAGGTTGGAACATGGGCAATCATTTCCTAGAGATGGCAATGGTAATATTTCTATTGGAAGGCAGAATTGGAACATGAAATTTAAGGATGCTACCTCTGCTGCTCAAGTAGCGACTAAGTTTGCAGAACATGCAAGCCTAGCTGCCAGAGCTGTTGGAGAACTTTCAAGGCAATATTGTGTTGATGATGGTGGTTCATGCCACTTAGGTTTCAAGGATGCAAGGTTGGCACAAGGGCAAGCATTTCCTGGAGATGGTAATGTTAATTTTTCTGTTGGCAGGCAGTATTGGAACATGAAATTTAAGGATGCTAGCTCTACTGCTCAAGCAGCGGCTGAGTTTGGAGAACATGCAAGCCTAGCTGCCAGAGCTGTTGGAGAACTTTCAAGGCAATATTTGTATTGATGATGGTGGTTCATGCCACTTTGGTTTCAAGGATGAAAGGTTGGAACATGGGTAAGCATTTCCTGGAGATGGTAATGGTAATTATTTCGTTGGCAAGCATAATTGGAACATGAAATTTAAGGAAGCTACCTATGTTGCTCAAGCAGCGGCTGAGTTTACAGAACAAGCAAGCCTAGCTGCCAGAGCAGTTGTAGAACTTTCAAGGCAATATTGTGTTGACGATGGTGGTTCATGCTACTTAGGTTTCAAGGATAAAAGGTTGGAACATAGGCAATCATTTCCTAGAGAGGCTAGTGATAATTTTTCAGTTGACATGCAGAATTAGAACATGTAATTTAAGGATGCTACCTCTGCTGCTCAAGCCGCGGCCGAGTTTGCAGAGCATACAAGCCTAGCTGCCATAGCTGTTGTAGAACTTTCAAGGCAATATTATGTTGATGATGGTGGTTCATGCCACTTAGGTTTCAAGGATGAAAGGTTGGAACATGGGCAATCATTTCCTAGAGAGGGTAATGGTAATTTTTCTATTGGCAGGTAGAATTGGAACATGAAATTTAAGGATGCTACCTTTGCTGCTCAAGCAGCGGCTGTGTTTGCAGAACATGCAGGCCTTGCATCCAGAGCTGTTGTAGAACTTTCAAGGCAATACTGTGTTGATGATGGTGGTTCATGCCACATAGTTTTCAAGGATGAAAGGTTGGAACATGGGCAATCATTTCCTTGAGATGGTAATGGTAATTTTTCTGTGGGCAGGTAGAATTGGAACTTGAAATTTAAGGATGGTACCTGTGCTGCTCAGTTAGCGACTGAGTTTGCAGAACATGCAAGACTAGCTGCCAGAGCTGTTGTAGAACTTTCAAGGGAATATTTTAGTTGATGATGGTGGTTCATGCAACTTAGGTTTCAAGGATAAAAGGTTGGAACATGGGCAATCATTTCCTAGAGATGGTAATGGTAATATTTCTATTGGAAGGCAGAATTGGAACATGAAATTTAAGGATGCTACCTGTGCTGCTCAAGTAGCGACTAAGTTTGCAGAACATGCAAGCCTAGCTGCCAGAGCTGTTGGAGAACTTTCAAGGCAATATTGTGTTGTTGATGGTAGTTCATGCCACTTAGGTTTCAAGGATGCAAGGTTGGCACATGGGCAAGCATTTCCGGGAGATGGTAATGTTAATTTTTCTGTTGGCATGCAGTATTGGAACATGAAATTTAAGTATGCTAGCTCTACTGCTCAAGAAGCGGCTGAGTTTGGAGAATATGCAAGCTTAGCTGCCAGAGCTGTTGGAGAACTTTCAAGGCAATATTTGTATTGATGATGGTGGTTCATGCCACTTTGGTTTCAAGGATGAAAGGTTGGAACATGGGTAAGCATTTCCTGGAGATGGTAATGGTAATTATTTCGTTGGCAAGCATAATTGGAACATGAAATTTAAGGAAGCTACCTATGTTGCTCAAGCAGCGGCTGAGTTTACAGAACAAGCAAGCCTAGCTGCCAGAGCAGTTGTAGAACTTTAAAGGCAATATTGTGTTGACGATGGTGGTTCATGCTACTTAGGTTTCAAGGATAAAAGGTTGGAACATGGGCAATCATTTCCTAGAGAGGCTAGTGATAATTTTTCAGTTGGCAGGCAGAATTAGAACATGTAATTTAAGGATGCTACCTCTGCTGCTCAAGCCGCGACCGAGTTTGCAGAGCATACAAGCCTAGCTGCCATAGCTGTTGTAGAACTTTCAAGGCAATATTGTGTTGATGATGGTGGTTCATGCCACTTAGGTTTCAAGGATGAAAGGTTGGAACATGGGCAATCATTTCCTGGAGAGGGTAATGGTAATTTTTCTATTGGCAGGTAGAATTGGAACATGAAATTTAAGGATGCTACCTCTACTACTCAAGCAGCGGCTGAGTTTGGAGAACATGCAATCCTAGCTGCCAGAGCTGTTGGAGAACTTTCAAGGCAATATTTGTATTGATGATGGTGGTTCATGCCACTTAGGTTTCAAGGATGAAAGGTTGGAACATTGGTAAGCATTTCCTGGAGATGGTAATGGTAATTTTTTTGTTGGCAAGCAGAATTGGAACATGAAATTTAAGGAAGCTACCTATGTTGCTCAAGCAGCGGCTGAGTTTACAGAACAAGCAAGCCTTGCTGCCAGAGCAGTTGTAGAACTTTCAAGGCAATATTGTGTTAACGATGGTGGTTCATGCTACTTAGGTTTCAAGGATAAAAGGTTGGAACATGGGCAATCATTTCCTAGAGAGGCTAGTGATAATTTTTCAGTTGGCAGGCAGAATTAGAACATGAAATTTAAGGATGCTACCTCTGCTGCTCAAGCAGCGGCCGAGTTTGCAGAACATACAAGCCTAGCTGCCATAGCTGTTGTAGAACTTTCAAGGCAATATTGTGTTGATGATGGTGGTTCATGCCACTTAGGTTTCAAGGATGAAAGGTTGGAACATGGGCAAGCATTACCTAGAGATGGTAATGTTAATTTTTCTGTTGGCAGGCAGTATTGGAACATGAAATTTAAGGATGCTACCTCTACTGCTCAAGTAGCGACTGAGTTTGGAGAACATGCAAGCCTAGCTGCCAGAGCTGTTGGAGAACTTTCAAGGCAATATTTGTATTGATGATGGTGGTTCATGCCACTTAGGTTTCAAGGATGAAAGGTTGGAACATGGGTAAGCATTTCCTGGAGATGGTAATGGTAATTTTTCTGTTGGCAAGCAGAATTGGAACATGAAATTTAAGGAAGCTACCTATGTTGCTCAAGCGGCGGCTGAGTTTACAGAACAAGCAAGCCTAGCTGCCAGAGCAGTTGTAGAACTTTCAAGGCAATATTGTGTTGACGATGGTGGTTCATGCTACTTAGGTTTTGAGGATAAAAGGTTGGGACCTGGGCAATCATTTCCTAGAGAGGGTAATGGTAATTTTTCTGTTGGCAGGTAGAATTGGAACATGAAATTTAAGGATGCTACCTCTGCTGCTCAAGCAGCGGCTGAGTTTGCAGAACATGCAAGCCTAGCTGCCAGAGCTGTTGTAGAACTTTCAAGGCAATATTGTGTTGATGATGGTGGTTCATGCCACTTAGTTTTCAAGGATGAAAGGTTGGAACATGGGCAATCATTTCCTTGAGATGGTAATGGTAATTTTTCTTTTGTTAGGCAGTATTGGAACATGAAATTTAAGGATGCTACCTCTGCTGCTCAAGCAGCGGCTGAGTTTGCAGAACATGCAAGCCTAGCTGCCAGAGCTGTTGTAGAACTTTCAAGGTAATATTGTGTTGATGATGGTGGTTCATGCCACTTAGTTTTCAAGGATGAAAGGTTGGAACATGGGCAATCATTTCCTTGAGATGGTAATGGTAATTTTTCTGTTGTTAGGCAGTATTGGAACATGAAATTTAAGGATGCTACCTCTGCTGCTCAAGCAGCGGCTGAGTTTGCAGAACATGCAAGCCTAGCTGCCAGAGCTGTTGTAGAACTTTCAAGGTAATATTGTGTTGATGATGGTTGTTCATGCCACTTAGTTTTCAAGGATGAAAGCTTGGAACATGGGCAAGCATTTCCTGGAGATGGTAATGGTAATTTTTCTTTTGGCATGCAGAATTGGAACATGAAATTTAAGGATGCTACGTCTGCTGCTCAAGCAACGGCTGAGTTTGCAGGACATGCAAGCCTAGCTGCCAGAGCTGTTGTAGAACTTTCAAGGCAATATAGCGTTGATTATGGTGGTTCATGCCACTTGGGGTCAAGGATGAAAAGTTGGAACAAGGGCAATCGTTTCCTGGAGATGGTAATGGTAATTTTTCTATTAGCAGGCAGAATTGGAACATGAAATTTAAGGATTCTACCTCTGCTGCTCAAGTAGCGACCGAGTTTGCAGAACATGCAAGCCTTGCTGCCAGAGCTGTTGTAGAACTTTCAAGGCAATATTGTGTTGATGATGGTGGTTCATGCCACTTAGTTTTCAAGGATGAAAGGTTGGAACATGGGCAATCATTTCATGGAGATGGTAATGGTAATTTTTCTATTGGCAGGCAGAATTGGAACATGAAATTTAAGGATGCTACCTCTGCTGCTCAAGTAGCGACTGAGTTTGCAGAATATGCAAGTCTAGCTGCCAGAGCTGTTGTAGAACTTTCAAGGCAATATTGTGTTGATGATGGTGGTTCATGGCACTTGGGTTTCGAGGATGAAAGGTCGGAACATGGGCAATAATTTCCTGGAGATGGTAATGGTAATTATTTTGTTGGCAGGTATAATTGGAACATGAAATATCAGGATGCTACCTTTGCTACTCAAGCAGCGGGTGAGTTTGCAGAACATGCAAGCGTAGCTGCCAGAGCTGTTGTAGAACTTTCAAGGCAATATTGTGTTGATGATGGTGGTTCATGCCACTTAGTTTTCAACGATGAAAGGTTGGAACATGGGCAATCATTTCCTGGAGATGGTAATGGTAATTTTTATATTGGCAGGCAGAATTGGAACATGAAATTTAAGGATGCTACATCTGCTTCTCAAGTAGCGACTGAGTTTGCAGAACATACAAGCCTAGCTGCCAGAGCTGTTGTAGAACTTTCAAGGCAATATTGTGTTCATGATGGTAGTTCATGCCACTTGGGTTTCAAGGATAAAAGGTTGGAACATGGGCTAGCATTTCCTAGAGATGGTAATGGTAATTCTTCGATTGGCAGGAAGAATTGGAACATGAAAATTAAGGATGCTACCTCTGCTGCTCAAGTAGCGACTGTGCTTGCAGAACATGCAGGTCTAGCTACAAGCACTGTTGAAGAACTTTCAAGGCAATATTGTGTTGATGATTATGGTTTATGCCACTTAGGTTTCAAGAATGAAAGGTCGGAACATGGGCAATAATTTCCTGGATATGGTAATGGTAATTATTTTGTTGGCAGGTATAATTGGAACATGAAATATCAGGATGCTACCTTTCCTACTCAAGCAGCGGGTGAGTTTGCAGAACATGCAAGCGTATCTGCCAGAGCTGTTGTAGAACTTTCAAGGCAATATTATGTTGATGACGGTGGTTCATGCCACTTAGTTTTCAAGGATGAAAGGTTAGAACATGGGCAATCGTTTCCTGGAGATTGTAATGGTAATTTTTATATTGGCAGGCAGAATTGGAACATGAAATTTAAGGATGCTACATCTGCTTCTCAAGTAGCGACTGAGTTTGCAGAACATACAAGCCTAGCTGCCAGAGCTGTTGTAGAACTTTCAAGGCAATATTGTGTTGATGATGGTAGTTCATGCTACTTGGGTTTCATGGATAAAAGGTTAGAACATGGGCTAGCATTTCCTAGAGATGGTAATGGTAATTTTTCGATTGGCAGGCAGAATTGGAACATGAAAATTAAGGATGCTACCTCTGCTGCTCAAGTAGCGACTGAGCTTGCAGAACATGCAGGTCTAGCTACAAGCACTGTTGAAGAACTTTCAAGGCAATATTATGTTGATGATTATGGTTTATGCCACTTAGGTTTCAAGAATGAAAGGTCGGAACATGGGCAATAATTTCCTGGATATGGTAATGGTAATTATTTTGTTGGCAGGTATAATTGGAACATGAAATATGAGGATGCTACCTTTGCTACTCAAGCAGCGGGTGAGTTAGCAGAACATGCAAGCGTATCTGCCAGAGCTGTTGTAGAACTTTCAAGGCAATATTATGTTGATGACGGTGGTTTAATGCCACTTAGTTTTCAAGGATGAAAGGTTGGAACATGGGCAATCGTTTCCTGGAGATGGTAATGGTAATTTTTCTATTGGCAGGCAGAATTGGAACATGAAATTTAAGGATGCTACATCTGCTGCTCAAGTAGCGACTAAGTTTGCAAAACATGCAAGCCTAGCAGCCAGAGCTGTTGTAGAACTTTCAAGGCAATATTGTGTTGATGATGGTAGTTCATGCCACGTGGGTTTCAAGGATAAAAGGTTGGAACATGGGCTTGCATTTCCTAGAGATGGTAATGGTAATTTTTCGATTGGCAGGCAGAATTGGAACATGAAATTTAAGGATGCTACCTCTACTGCTCAAGTAGCGACTGAGTTTGCAGAACATGCAAGCGTAGCTGCCAGAGCTGTTGTAGAACTTTCAAGGCAATATTGTGTTGATGATGGTGGTTCATGCCACTTGGGTTTCGAGGATGAAAGGTCGGAACATGGGCAATAATTTCCTGGAGATGGTAATGGTAATTATTTTGTTGGCAGGTATAATTGGAACATGAAATATCAGGATGCTACCTTTGCTACTCAAGCAGCGGGTGAGTTTGCAGAACATGCAAGCGTAGCTGCCAGAGCTGTTGTAGAACTTTCAAGGCAATATTGTGTTGATGATGGTGGTTCATGCCACTTAGTTTTCAACGATGAAAGGTTGGAACATGGGCAATCGTTTCCTGGAGATTGTAATGGTAATTTTTATATTGGCAGGCAGAATTGGAACATGAAATTTAAGGATGCTACATCTGCTTCTCAAGTAGCGACTGAGTTTGCAGAACATACAAGCCTAGCTGCTAGAGCTGTTGTAGAACTTTCAAGGCAATATTGTCTTGATGATGGTAGTTCATGCCACTTGGGTTTCAAGGATAAAAGGTTGGAACATGGGCTAGCATTTCCTAGAGATGGTAATGGTAATTTTTCGATTGGCAGGCAGAATTGGAACATGAAAATTAAGGATGCTACCTCTGCTGCTCAAGTAGCGACTGAGCTTGCAGAACATGCAGGTCTAGCTACAAGCACTGTTGAAGAACTTTCAAGGCAATATTGTGTTGATGATTATGGTTTATGCCACTTAGGTTTCAAGAATGAAAGGTCGGAACATGGGCAATAATTTCCTGGATATGGTAATGGTAATTATTTTGTTGGCAGGTATAATTGGAACATGAAATATGAGGATGCTACCTTTGCTACTCAAGCAGCGGGTGAGTTTGCAGAACATGCAAGCGTAGCTGCCAGAGCTGTTGTAGAACTTTCAAGGCAATATTGTGTTGATGATGGTGGTTCATGCCACTTGGGTTTCGAGGATGAAAGGTCGGAACATGGGCAATAATTTCCTGGAGATGGTAATGGTAATTATTTTGTTGGCAGGTATAATTGGAACATGAAATATCAGGATGCTACCTTTGCTACTCAAGCAGCGGGTGAGTTTGCAGAACATGCAAGCGTAGCTGCCAGAGCTGTTGTAGAACTTTCAAGGCAATATTGTGTTGATGATGGTGGTTCATGCCACTTAGTTTTCAACGATGAAAGGTTGGAACATGGGCAATCGTTTCCTGGAGATTGTAATGGTAATTTTTATATTGGCAGGCAGAATTGGAACATGAAATTTAAGGATGCTACATCTGCTTCTCAAGTAGCGACTGAGTTTGCAGAACATACAAGCCTAGCTGCCAGAGCTGTTGTAGAACTTTCAAGGCAATATTGTCTTGATGATGGTAGTTCATGCCACTTGGGTTTCAAGGATAAAAGGTTGGAACATGGGCTAGCATTTCCTAGAGATGGTAATGGTAATTTTTCGATTGGCAGGCAGAATTGGAACATGAAAATTAAGGATGCTACCTCTGCTACTCAAGTAGCGACTGAGATTGCAGAACATGCAGGTCTAGCTACAAGCACTGTTGAAGAACTTTCAAGGCAATATTGTGTTGATGATTATGGTTTATGCCACTTAGGTTTCAAGAATGAAAGGTCGGAACATGGGCAATAATTTCCTGGATATGGTAATGGTAATTATTTTGTTGGCAGGTATAATTGGAACATGAAATATGATGATGCTACCTTTGCTACTCAAGCAGCGGGTGAGTTTGCAGAACATGCAAGCGTATCTGCCAGAGCTGTTGTA